>NW_019943495.1:36006-48303 GCF_002910315.2 Salvelinus sp. IW2-2015
TAATTACAATTTAGCAGATTAACACTGGAGTGATAAATTCATCAGATGATCATGTGCAAGAAGAGATATTGGTACTGGTGTGCAAAAGAGCAGAAAAGTAAATAAATAAAAGCAGTATGGGGGTGAGGTAGGTAAAATTGGTGGGGTAGTTTACAGATGACTATGTACAGCTGCAGCGATCGGTTAGCGCTCGGATAGCAGATTTTTAAAGTTGTTGAGGGAGATAAAAGTCTCCAACTTCAGAGATTTTTGCAAATTCGTTCCAGTCGCAGGCAGCAGAGAACTGGAAGGAAAAGGCGTCCAAATGAGGTTTTAGCTTTAGGGATGATCAGTGAGATACACCTGCTGGAGCGCGTGCTGCGGGTGGGTGTAGCCATCGTGACCAGTGAACTGAGAATAAGGCGGCACTTTACCTAGCATAGCCTTGTAGATGACCTGGAGCCAGTGGCGTCTGACGACGAACATGTAGCGAGGGGCCGCCGACTAGGGCATACAGGTCGCAGCTGGTGGGTCGTATAAGGTGCTTTAGTAACAAAACGAATGCACTGTGATAAACTGCAGTCCAGTTTTGCTGAGTAGAGTGTTGGAAGCTATTTTTGTAGATGACATCGCGAAGTCGAGGATCGGCAGGATAGTCAGTTTTACTAGGGTAAGTTTGGCGGCGTGAGTGAAGGAGGCTTTGTTGCGGAATAGAAAGCCGATTCTTGATTTGATTTTTGGATTGGAGATGTTTTGATATTGAGTCTGGAAGGAGAGTTTGCAGTCTAGCCAGACACCTAGGTACTTTAAAGATTCCACATATTCTAGTCGGAACCGTCCAGGGTGGTGATGCTTAGTCGGGCGTGCGGGTGCAGGCAGCGAACGGTTGAAAAGCATGCATTTGGTTTTACTAGCGGTTTAAGAGCAGTTGGAGGCCACGGAAGGAGTGTTGTATGGCATTGAAGCTCGTTTGGAGGTTAGATAGCACAGTGTCCAAGGAAGGGCCGGAAGTATATAGAATGGTGTCGTCTGCGTAGAGGTGGATCAGGGAATCCGCCCGCAGCAAGAGCAACATCATTGATGTATTACAGAGAAAAGAGTCGGCCCGAGAATTGAACCCTGTGGTACCCCCATAGAGACTGCCAGAGGACCGGACAACATGCCCTTCCGATTTGACACACTGAACTCTTTCTGCAAAGTAGTTGGTGAACCAGGCAAGGCAGTCATTAGAAAAACCGGAGCTACTGAGTCTGCCGATAAGAATATGGTGATTGACAAGAGTCGAAAGCCTTGGCCAGGTCGATGAGAACGGCTGCACAGTAATGTCTTTTATCGATGGGCGGTTATGATGTCGTTTAGTACCTTGAGCGTGGCTGAGGTGCATCCGTGACCGGCTCGGAAACCGGATTGCACAGCGGAGAAGGTACGGTGGGATTCGAGATGGTCAGTGATCTGTTTGTTGACTTGGCTTTCGAAGACCTTAGATAGGCAGGGCAGGATGGATATTAGCGTCTGTAACAGTTTGCGTCCAGGGTGTCTCCCCCTTTGAAGAGGGGGATGACCGCGGCAGCTTTCAATCCTTGGGGATCTCAGATGATACGAAGGAGAGGTTGAACAGGCTGGTAATAGGGGGTGCGACAATGGCGGCGGACAGTTTCAGAAATAGGGGGTCCAGATGTCAAGCCAGCTGATTTGTATGGGTCCCAGGTTTTCCAGCTCTTTCAGAACATCTGCTATCTGGATTTGGGTAAAGGAGAAGCTGGGAGGCTTGGGCGAGTAGCAGCGGGGGGGCGGGGCTGTTGGCCAAGGTTGGAGCGCCAGGAAGAAGGCATGGCCAGCCATTGAGAAATGCTTGTTGATCACACTATAGGCTAGTATAGGCTAGCATAGGCTACTATAGGCTATATAGGCTAGCATAGGCTAATATAGGCTAGTATAGGCTAGATAGGCTAGTATAGGCTAGTATAGGCTAGTATAGGCTAGTTATAGGCTAGATAGGCTAGCATAGGCTACTATAGGCTAGTATAGGCTAGTATAGCTAGTATAGGCTAGTATAGGCTAGCATAGGCTAGTATAGGCTAGTATAGGCTAGCATAGGCTACTATAGGCTAGTATAGGCTAGCAAATTTGATTTAAATTTTTTGAAATATAATAGGGCCTATTTGTATAATTAGTAGGCTGACTCATATATACCTTTCATAATATTTCCCTTAATGTTATTAGCCTACCTCCTCTTTCTCTATCTATTGGTTGCTTCATTCCTTCCTCGCTTTCAACAATTAAATTGAAATAAGGTTGTGTGCCTTATCTTATAGGACTAGAAATAAAGATGCAGAGTAGAATAAGATGCAGAGAGATAAGATGAGAGTAGATAAGATGCAGAGTAGAATAAGATGCAGACTAGAAAAGTGAGAGTAGATAAAAGATGCAGACTAGAATAAGATGCAGAGTAAGATATAGATGCCAGAGTAGAATAAGATGCAGAGTAGAATAAGATGCAGACTAGAATAAGATGCAGAGTAGAATAAGATGCAGTGAGGGTCAAATGTGAGTTTTTCCAGCCTTCCATTGAGTACCTGGTTCAATGTCATCGACAGTTTGGGGTTCCACAAGGCGCCAATCACCAGGTGACCAGGTGACGTCAAATAAACCTCCAACCCCACAGAACGCGAGTCAGCTGAGACTCATTCTGATGACTACTAATGTACTACTCAAAGATTGTGCCGAACCTAGCTAACATGCTAAAGCCACTGCATGAACTTTGAACAAAACTAAACAGTGGAAGTGGACAGACAGATGTGAGGAGGCCTTCAAGAAAGTGAAAAAGCCTTAGCTCAGTCAGAGGCCCTCATCCACTTCAACCCCAACTTGCCATTACAAGTTGACATATGACCATCGCCTTATGGTGCTGGTGTGGTGTCACACATCATGCCATCAGGTGAAGAAAGGCCAATTGCTTTTGCATCACAGACGCTAAGTAAAACGAGAGCAATTATGAACAGATAGAACCATAAAGCACTCTCCATTCTATTCAGAGTTAAGAAATGCCATCAGTTTCTGTTCGGACATGACCATAGATAGACCTCTTACCTCCATCCTTGTGTCCCCACACCGCCATTCTGTCATTCGCAGCCTACCTGCCGCGTTCAGCGATGGGCCTTACAGTTATCTGCTCACCAGTACGACATCAAGTACAATAGGTCTGAGCAGCACTTCAATGCAGACGGCCTCTCAAGGCTTCCTTACCTGTCGCACACACTGATCTCTCCCAGGCTGAAATCACACTGAGCACTCCCAGGCTGAAATCACACTGAGCACTCCCAGGCTGAAATCACACTGAGCACCCAGCTGAATCAACTGAGCACTCCCAGCTGAAATCACACTGAGCACTCCCAGGCTGAAATCACACTGAGCACTCCCAGGCTGAAATCACACTGAGCCACTCCCAGGCTGAAATCACACTGAGCACTCCCAGGCTGAAATCACACTGAGCACTCCCAGGCTGAAATCACACTGAGCTCTCCCAGGCTGAAATCACACTGAGCACTCCCAGGCTGAAATCACACTGAGCACTCCCAGGCTGAAATCACACTGAGCTCTCCCAGGCTGAAATCACACTGAGCACTCCCAGGCTGAAATCACACTGAGCATCCCAGGCTGAAATACCACTGAGCACTCCCAGGCTGAAATCACACTGAGCTCTCCAGGCTGAAATCACACTGAGCTCTCCCAGGCTGAAATCACACTGAGCTTCCCAGGCTGAAATCACACTAGCTCTCCCAGGCTGAAATCACACTGAGCTCTCCAGGCTGAAATCACACTGAGCACTCCCAGGCTGAAATCACACTGAGCACTCCCAGGATGAATCACACTGAGCATCCCAGGCTGAAATCACACTGAGCTCTCCCAGGCTGAAATCACACTGAGCACTCCAGGCTGAAATCACACTGAGCACTCCCAGGCTGAAATCACACTGAGCACTCCCAGGCTGAAATCACCACTGAGCACTCCCAGGCTGAAATCACACTGAGCTCTCCCAGGCTGAAATCACACTGAGCACTCCCAGGCTGAAATCACACTGAGCACTTCCCAGGCTGAAATCACACTGAGCTCCCCAGGCTGAAATCACACTGAGCACTCCCAGGCTGAAATCTTCTACTCAAGGAAGTGACGAATGCCCCAGTTACATCTGTCCAAGTGAAAAAAGTTCACCCGCAATGTGTCTGAGGTCGTGGACATTGTACTCGTAGGAAAGAAGGAGAGCTGTCGGACAGCCGAAAACCTTACCTAGTAAGGAGAAACGAGCTCACAGTTAAGTCTGGATTCATGCTCGGGGCTTTCTGGTCACTGAGAAAGCAGTTTGTTTAAAAGAGCTTCATTCAGGGCACTGGACACGTGCGAGTGAAAGAGATTGCACGCCGGACTGGCTGCTTGGTACACACAGCTATTGTCTCTACTTCTTTCTCTTCTTCTGCTGCTACTGCGGCTGAGCCCTGCAAACCATGATACCGTGACACGGTCACACTCAAGCCTCGTGAGACAAACAACCAGCGGACAGAGAGAGAGGCAGATAACGGGCGGGTGGGCAAGTTTGGCCGAACTTGGATGCAGCTACGGAAGACGAGGCCAAGGCCGTGTTCTGGATGTCAAAAGATGAGGAACATTCCTCAGCAAGTGTGGCTAAACTCATGTTTTTCCCAGAGGAGCACTTCAGCGGGAGAGAACCATTTAAGAGCTACGGATTGACAACGCAACTCGTTAGCGATAATGCCCCCCCCCCCCAACTGCTGTCTGAAGAGTTCCAGTCATTCATGGAAGCCAGCACATCAAATCAGGGCCATATCCCCCCGCCAGAGAATGGCCTCGCTGAAATAATCATCCAGACTAAGAAAAAGAAGATTCACAGCTGGAGAGAGTTTTTAGCTCGGGAACTACTGCAAAGGTCCAAAAAATGATGGATACCAGCAACAGTGGTCCCACAAAAACAGGACCTGAGTCCTACACAGTTCACACACTAGAAAACATCATCTGGAGGCGACACGAGTATCAACTGTTGCCAGGAACCAACCTCGGAGATGACTCATGTTCAACTGACTAACCCAGATCTGCTACTGGAGACCTACCGTGACTACGAGCCATCATCTGAACATCCCCCGCAGCAGGCTACAAATATGGAATGTGTTCCAGCCTCATCGGTTGCACCCCAGTCTAGGCATTCACCGTCACCACTCAGACTCAGAGACAATGTAACTGTAGACTCACTCACCTGTATGTCCTCATTACCCTGCAAGAGAAAGATAGTTAGTTCAGAGAATAACCTCCAACACCCTCTGGGTTAAGTTTGGAAACCCTCTTTCCCTAGCTCAGGAAATAAACATTCTGAAAAGTTCCATTGTTACATGTCTTAAAGTAAGCGCCCCAACTGCTGTCTGAAGAGTTCCAGTCATTCATGGAAGCCAGCACATCAAATCAGGGCCATATCCCCCCGCCAGAGAATGGCCTCGCTGAAATAATCATCCAGACTAAGAAAAAGAAGATTCACAGCTGGAGAGAGTTTTTAGCTCGGGAACTACTGCAAAGGTCCAAAAAATGATGGATACCAGCAACAGTGGTCCCACAAAAACAGGACCTGAGTCCTACACAGTTCACACACTAGAAAACATCATCTGGAGGCGACACGAGTATCAACTGTTGCCAGGAACCAACCTCGGAGATGACTCATGTTCAACTGACTAACCCAGATCTGCTACTGGAGACCTACCGTGACTACGAGCCATCATCTGAACATCCCCCGCAGCAGGCTACAAATATGGAATGTGTTCCAGCCTCATCGGTTGCACCCCAGTCTAGGCATTCACCGTCACCACTCAGACTCAGAGACAATGTAACTGTAGACTCACTCACCTGTATGTCCTCATTACCCTGCAAGAGAAAGATAGTTAGTTCAGAGAATAACCTCCAACACCCTCTGGGTTAAGTTTGGAAACCCTCTTTCCCTAGCTCAGGAAATAAACATTCTGAAAAGTTCCATTGTTACATTTTAAGATAACTATTATATTAAAAATAAAGAATTATGTTTCTTTACTGATAAAGACTGTAAATATAATAATGTGCAAAACAGTGCATATTTACTTTTTCCTTATGAGGCATCAAAAGTAAAGGGGGAGGAAATATGTTGTGCGTTGATACTCTGGTTGTCCTTTCAAGGCACCCGTAATGCTCCCTCTGCTTAGTTTACATTGGAACGAGTGGAATGTCTTGTCGTATGAAACATATTAAACCATGCCCACGGTCATGTCTACTTCATCTCATGTTCCGGTCCTTCTATCAGTTGTATAACGTAATAATGTGCTATACAGCCACATTCATCCAAACTTTAATATGACACCTGGTCAAATGAAGGCTTGTCAAATTGGTAAGATGATATACATTTTAACGCAAAGCCTTGGTACCCAGTAAAGCTAGTTGGCCAATGGTCTATTTATGAAAGGGTTAACGGAAATGATTATGGCCACTATTTGTAAATAGCCTGTAATATTCTCGGAGGAAATAGCGGCGCTCTATCTTTTATCCATAATATCGCCTGAACTCCATCCTCTCAAGTCTAGAGAGAGAGAGAGCTGCCTGTGCGCCCCGACACACAATCTGCTGTGCCAATAGGCGTATGGCTATCTAATTAAACTCCCCCCCCCCCCCCCCCCACCCCCTCCTTAAATCCCATCTACCAACTCTCTCTCTTATCCCCGTGGAAGCACGCGCCCACCCGCCCGTTATCTGCCTCTCTCTCTGTCCGCTGGTTGTTGTCTCACGAGGCTTGAGTGTGACCGTGTCACGGTATCATGGTTTGCAGGGCTCAGCCGCAGTAGCAGCAGAAGAAGAGAAAGAAGTAGAGACARTAGCTGTGTGTACCAAGCAGCCAGTCCGGATTCTCTACCATCTCCCGTCTATCGACCGGAGGACGCAGCCCTACTGAACCGAACATCCCCCCATCTCTTCCCGTCTCTCTCGCTCCCTCGTCCCCATCGCGACGCTCGGTGATCAGGAGCTTGCGGAGCTCTCTCTTAGATAAAGGGTAAGAATTAACCGAATGAATTGTAATGATTCTTGTTTCTAATCAATCAACACATATTTCGCATCTGCCTGAAATGTTTATATCGGTTTTGAATAGTTAATGGTTTGACAGCGTTGCAGGGGTACGTTGAGCTCACTATTGTTGATCGAATACCGCGTGTGTTCTCTCTGAGATATGTTGAAAGATGTGCGAGAAATAGATTTATTTCGTCTTGGAGAACCGTTGTTTCCATTATATAGGCATAATGATCATGTTTTGTTTTTTCAATTATAGACGGTGCAATGCTTGGACGGTAAGGAGTCCATATACAATAGGCTGCATAAAGTGGATTCAATGCTTGGACGGTAGCCCTTTCCATATACAATAGGCTGCATAAAGTGGATTCAATGCTTGGACGGTAGCCCTTTCCATATACAATAGTTGGCATAAAGCGGATTCAATGATTGGACGCTAGCCTTTTCCATATACAATATGCTGCATAAAGCGGATTCAATTATTGCAAAACAACAACATATCATAAATAGGATTATCATTTTTATGAATGAAAATAATCTATTGAAACGCGGGATAAAAGAATGAGATGGGACGGTAACATTCACGACGCGATACGCTCGGTGTGCTCCTAGGAATCTCTCTGACTCTCGTCAGAATCTCACGTTGTTCTCTTCGTCTGCCCTCTTCGGACGACGTAATGCTGTTTGTGAATTGTATGATTGTTGAATTGTATAGGTTATGGAATGTGTTAGGTTATGATGCGCTGTACAGTAGTCTACAGTAGACGGTGTCACAGTGTGTGGACTCAGTGACGTTAAGGATTATGGTTTTAATAATTAGCCTATACATGTGACTCAGARGCTTATGCTAAGTTAATGCTTTCCCCATAGCGGGACGTTTATTTGTTATTTAGCCTATCCTGTGTATTTGTTGACAGTGATATGGGCCTGGGTCTGTAGTGTTTTAGCCTACACAATCCTAAAGATGGAACAAACATATTAAACCAATGCTTTGGCATWTACTATTTACATGTTATATGATATAGGCCTAATAGCATAGCCTACTCTTGCAAAAGTCGAATTTAAATAGCAGAATAAGCTATTGAACAACATAAGATTCTGACGGTTTACTTCCTCTCTGCCTGTTAAAAAAACCCATGTCAATAATATTTTATGAGTCACGTAAAATCCCTTGTTTTAACCACTTCATCGATACTTAAGATCAAGGCCGGTAGTGTTTACCGGTAGTTGAATGGCATGGTGGAGACAGAGAGATGGAGCCATCACTGCTGACCGGGGCGTTTCAAGCGACGCGCATGCGTAAGATTTGTTATTAGCGTGCCATTTAATGCATCTTATAAATGTGACAGCAAGAGCATTATCTGATAAGAGTGCCACCAGTAGCCTATAGGAAAGGAGTTGGAGGAAGCTGCCTYTAGACTGATCTAAGGTCAGTCTTTTATACATTGAAATGGTTATTAGGTGAACTCAGCTGATCTATGCTCAGACTTATTTGCGTTAACTACCATATAAGGTATTACCGAATGTGCATACAAAGGGCGCTATAATTATTATTTTTTTTAAACACATTGGTGAACAACAAGGATCTTGATCCAGGAGGAGATGTCTCTGCTGTAACCATTTATACGGTATAAACGGTATATCGYCTGAGCCTATTCACCACCCGCTGGAGGGCCTTGCGGTAGCTGACAGACCGTTTCCCGTACTAGGCTGCGATGCAATCGGTCAGGACGCTCTCGATGGTGCAGCGWWAGTATTTTGGAGAGGACCGCCTTAGGAAGTAGAGACACKGTTGTAACCTCTTGACCGATGTGGACGTTGAGGAACTTCAAACTGCTGACTCTGCTTCCTGAAGTCAACAATCAACTCCTTTGTTTTGCTGACTTGAGAGAGAGGTTGTTGTCATGACACCACTATGCCAGTTCACTTACCTCCTCCCTATAGAATGACCACTGACATTGTTGGTTATCAGGCCTACAACCGTGGTGTTGTCAGMAAACTTGATGATAGAGTTGGTGTGGTTCAGAGCAACACAGTTGTGGGTGAACAGGGAGTACAGCAGAGGACTGAGGACACACCCCTGGGGGGCCTCTGTKTTAAAAGTCAGTGTGRAGGAGGTGTTGTTGCCAGTCCTCACAGCCTGTGGTCTGCCCGTCAGGAAGACCAGTATCCAGTTGCAGAGGGTGGTGTCCAGACCCACGGCTCTTAACTTTGTGTCGTGCTTGGAGGGAACAATAATGTTAAAATGCTGAACTGTAGTCAATGAACAGCATTCTCACAAAGGTGTTCCTCTTGTCCAGACAATGGTGATCTATTAAAGCAGGTTGGGACTACAGCCTGGGACAGGAGAGGGTTGGGATTACAGCCTGGGTCAGGGGCAGGTTGGGATTACAGCTTGGGACAGGGGCGGGTTGGGACTACAGCCTGGGACAGGGGAGGGTTGGGATTACAGCCTGGGACAGGGGAGGGTTGGGATTACAGCCTGGGACAGGGGCAGGTTAGGACTRCAGCCTGGGACAGGGGCGGGTTGAAGATGTCTGAGAAGACACCTGCCAGCTGGTCAGCACAAACTCAAAGAACACGGTCCGGGGATGCCTTCTGGGCCTGCGGCATTGTGAGTATTCACTCTTTTTGAGAGTTTTCCTCACGTCAGCMWAGGAGAGCGAAAGCACTTGGTCGTCCAGAACAGCGAGAGTCCTCCTGAATGGCTCGGTATTGTCTGCCTCGAAGCGAGCGGCAGTTCAGCTCGTCTGTGAGTGAGGCTTCAGTTGGCACCACACAGCCGGATTTACCTTGTAGTCTGTGATAGTCTGTAGTCCTTGCCACATGCAACGAGAGTCTGAGTGGTCRAAGATCAATTCAAGYTTGAGYCTGTATTRTCTTTTTGAGTCCCTAATGGATTTGCGAAGCTCGTACCTGCTTGCCTTGTATACGTTCTGCTGACATTGAATGCTGCAGTTTGGTTTCTCAGCATGTTATGGATATCTCCGTTCATCCAGGGTTTTTGGTTGGGGTATGTCCGGATTGTTGTTGTGGGTACAATATCATGAACACATTTCCTAATGAAGCCTTTGACGGACAATGTATATTCCTCAATGTTGATGGATGAGTCTTGGGTGGATGAATCTCTGAACATATTCCGATCAGTATTCTCAAAACCATCCTGCAGCATTGAGTCTGTGTCCACTGTCCAGCACCTCAGTATTCTATGTGTTGGTGGCTCCCTCTAGGAGCAGTGAGACGTGATCTGATTGGCTGAAGTGGGGGGCGGGGGATGGCTTTGTACGTGTCATGGATGTTGTGTATACATGGTCAAGCACGCTGGATCCTCTTGTGGGGGAGGAGACGTGTACCTTCTTCATCCTCTCTCCTCCACTCTCCCCCCATATACTACAGTACATCCACAATCTCTCCATGATGGTTCTCCTTCCTCCTCCAATCCTACTCTCCTTTCCCTCCCCTGCTCCCCCACTCTCCTCCACTCCTATCCTCCCCTCCTTCCTCTCCTCTCCAATCCTCCTCTCCAATCCTCTCCTCCACTCCAATCCTCCTCTCTCCCCTCCTCGCTCCTCTCTCCTCTCCTATCCTCCTCCCTCCTCTCCTCTCTCCTCCAATCCTTTCCTCCTCCCTCCTCTCCTCTCTCATCCACTCCAATCCTCCCCTCCTCCCTCCTCTCCTCCTTTCCTATCCTCCTTTCCTATCCTCTTCTCCTATCCTCCCCTTATCCCTCCTCTCCAATCCTCCTCTCTCCTCCTCTCCTCCTCTCCTCTGCTCTCCATTAGTGGGCCTAAAGGGTGTTGTTGAGTTAATATCTCTGGGTTGTTGTGATTGAGATAAGGCATTATGTACCCTCTGTGCTGATGACCCTGCAAGATCATATCACTACACAAATCCATCATCTCCTCCTCTCATTACCTCTGTCTACCTCTGACTATAGCCCAAGACTTCTGCTATTTTCTTCCTATTATTTAATCAAATAAAATAAAATACAAAAACTGTTCACTGTGCTTGCCAATATTACTTGTGAGTATTGCGCTTAGTTATTTGCCTCACAGCCTTTTGTCAGAGCTTTGCATCTTACAGGGATGATTTCTTTATTTTGAAAGTTTCATATCTCGACAACTTGATTGCTGACAAGCAAAACAATGTGGGTCTAGGTCAACAATGGACTAATGAAACAAATACCAAAATATCGTTTCTGGGTGGAATTTTCCTTTTATTAAGTCCTCAAGGGTCCTTTCAATTTAGGAGACTCTCTTATGCCTGAACAGAATCTGGAGAATGCCATGCTAGGATCCCCCCCCCCCCAGCTGTGTATGTATCTTCAATCCAAACAGACTGGTGTGGCTCAAATGGCCCTCTGTTCCCTTATGGGCCCTGGTATAGTGCACTATATAGGGAATAGTGTGGCATTTGGGATGTGTATCCGGCGAGTGCAGCTCTCTCTGGGTAGGTTGGATGGGATTTTACAACCAGCTGTAATGACTGTAAAGGGGCCTTCTCTCCTCTCTGTCATACAGCCATTCTGAGAGGCTTTGGAAAGTGTTTGTGTGTGTCTCTCCTCTCTGGAGCAGTATACAGCTACTCTATAAGGTCTGTGATAAACACCAAAGGACCGTATCCAATTATAACTGTTATCCAGGATTTGTGGGTAAGGTTAGGAATAACAACATATTTTAGTTCACACAGTGATAAAGTACACTCCTAGAAGACATGGTACTACACTGAGTAAACTGAGGTTTGGTTTATGGTTCTATAGAACCTTTCGGTTTGTTTATGGTTCTATAGAACCTTTCGGTTGTTTTATGGTTCTATAAGAACCTTTCGGTTTTGTTTATGGTTCTATATAAACTGAGGTACAAAACGTTAGGAACACCTGGTCATTCAATGACAGAGACTGACTGATCAGGTGAATCCAGGTGAACGCTATGATCCCTTATTGATGTCACTCGTTAAATTCACTTCAATCAGTGTAGATGAGGAGTAGGAGACGGGTTAAAGAAGGATTTTTTAAGCCCTGAAACATGGATTGAATGGTCCACAACCCAAAGGACGTCCGCCAACTTGACACAACTGTGGGAGGCATTGGAGTCAAAATGGGCACGCATCGCTGTGGAACACATTCGACACCTTATAGAGTCCACGCCCCAATGAATTGAGGCTTTTCTGAGGGCAAAAGGGGGGGGGGGAGGGTGCAACTCAATATTAGGAAGGTGTTCCTAATGTTTGTGT
>NW_019943495.1:56325-59910 GCF_002910315.2 Salvelinus sp. IW2-2015
AAGCATTTAACTTCCTAACTGATGTCTTGAGATGTTGCTTCAATATATCAAAATAATTTTCCTTTCTCATGAAGCCATCTATTTTGTGATGTGCACGAGTCCCTCTTGCAGCAAAGCACCCCCACAATATGATGCTGCCAACCCCATGCTTCACGGTTGGGATGGTGTTCTTCGGCTTGCAAGCTTCCCCCTTTTTCCTCCAAACATAACAATGTCATTATGGCCAAACAGTTCTATTTTTGTTTCATCAGAGGGGGGTCACAAATGGGTCTTCCAAATGGACAATGACCCCAAGCATACTTCCAAAGTTGTGGCAAAATGGCTTAAGGACAACAAAGTCAAGGTAATGGAGTGGCCATCACAAAGCCCTGACCTCAATCCTATAGAAAATGTGTGGGCAGTACTGAAAAAGCGTGTGCGAGCAAGGAGGCCTACAAACCTGACTCAGTTACACCACCTCTGTCAGGAGGAATGGGCCAAAATTCACCCAACTTATTGTGGGATTTTTTGTTTAGTTTATTAATTTGACCATTTAAAAAAACAAGCACACATAAAACTTGAAAAAGCCCATAAATGCACATTAATAACATCATGGAGGATAACACACAAAACATTCTGGGACTTATTTCCATTGTGGTTCTCTTGAGACAAGATGGCTAGACAAGATCCAGCACATTATGGCAGTGAAATAATAAAACAAAAACAGGAAGATTGTGGAAGGCTACCCGAAACGTTTGACCCAGGTTAAACAATTTAAAGGCAATGCTACCAAATACTAATTGAGTGTATGTAAACTTCTGACCCACTGGGAATGTGAGGAAAGAAATAAAAGCTGAAATAAATCAATCTCTCTACTATTATTCTGACATTTCACATTCTTAAAATAAAGTGGTGATCTAACTGACCTAAAACAGAGGATTTTTACTAAGATTAAATGTCAGGAATTGTGAAAAACTGAGTTTAAAAGTATTTGGCTAAGGTGTAYGTAAACCTCCGACTTCAACTGTACATATGAAGTGAGTAATGCAAGATATGTAAACATTATTAAGTGACTGAGATACCAGAGAATACAGTATATACATACAGTATGAGATGAGTAATGCCAGATATGTATTTTTTTTTTAGTGGCCAGTGATTTCCAGTGTATGCCTATAGGCAGCAGACTCTAATGTGCTAGTGATGGCTGTTTAAACTCTCTAGGGTATGTGAGACGGTAGCGTCCCACCTCTTCAACAGCCAGTGAAACTGCAGGGCGCCAAATTCAAAACAACAGAAATCCCAAATCCCATAATTAAAATTCCTCAAACATACATATATTTTACACCATTTTAAAGATACACTTGTTGTAAATCCAGCCACAGTGTCCGATTTCAAAAAGGCTTTACGACGAAAGCAAACCAAACGATTATGTTAGGTGAGTGCCTATTCACAGAATAACACAGCCATTTTTACAGCCAAGGAGAGGAGTCACAAAAAGCAGAAATAGAGATAAAATTAATCACTAACCTTTGATGATCATCTGGTTCTTGGTCACCTCCCTGACCCAGGCCCTTCTCCCCCTGATTGCTCAGTTTGGCCGGGTGGCCAGCTCTAGGAATAGTCTTGGTGGTTCCAAACTTCTTTCGTTTATGAATGATGGAGGCCACTTTGTTCCTGGGGACCTTCAATAGTACAGACATTTTCTGTTACCCTTCCCCAGATCTGTGCCTCAACACAATCCTGTCTCGGAGCTCTACGGACAATTCCTTCGACCTCATGGCTTGGTTTTTGCACTGACATCCACTGTCAACTGCAGGACCTTATATAGACAGGTGTGTGCCTTTCCAAATTATTTCCAATCAATTGATTTTACCACAGGTGGACACCAATGAAGTTGTAGAAACACCTCAATGATGAGCAATGGAATCAGGATGCACCTGAGCTCAAKTTCTTGTCACATAGCAAAGGGTCTGAATACTTATGTAAATAAAGTATTTTGGTTTTAGATTTGCTTTTACCATTTCTTTGGATTCCTCATATCTTACTCATTGTTAAATAATAATGTTTTATTAATATTTTTTATGAATGTTAAATGAATCCTATACGTTTTAAAATTGCCAAATTTGGGTGTAATCAATTAKCTTAATTTCTCAAAAGATCAAACTAATATTTCAACGTAATAATGGTATAGGTGAAGTGCTATACCATTATAGGCGTGCTAATCTTCTCTTTCTAACTACGGAAACGATTTCAGATCTGAGATGGTGGGTGTCATGGCTGGCTGAAATGGAATTACATTTTATGTAGAAGTCATTTTGCAGACACTCTTATCCAGAGAGACTTACAGAAGCAATTTGATTTTAAGTGCCTTGCTCCTGGTCTCACCAGCACATAGAGAACAGATTAGTACAGGCTGAAGCAGTGTGTTGTGGGATCGGACTAACAGCTAGCTAGTGGCTAGTGCCTCTTCTCTAGCTCAATCCTCCCAGTGACACACACACACACACCACACACACACCACACACAACACAACCACACACACACACACACACACACACACACACACACACACACACACACACACACACCACACACACACACACACCACACCGGTACCACATGATCTCTGGTGAAGGGGAAATTCTCGCTTAGAGGGCCTTTCTGATGAAAGTCGTGTGTGTGTGTGTGTGTGTGTGAGAGGTATTTTTAGCCCCCCTTCGTCACGACAGGCAAGGCCCGAGACGTCTAGAATGTGGGAAGTTAGCATAGCAGACTAGACGTCTAGAATGTGGGAAGTTAGCATAGCAGACTAGACGTCTAGAATGTGGGAAGTTAGCATAGCAGACTAGACGTCTAGAATGTGGGAAGTTAGCATAGCAGACTAGACTTCTAGAATGTGGGAAGTTAGCATAGCAGACTAGACTTCTAGAATGTGGGAAGTTAGCATAGCAGACTAGACGTCTCGAATGTGGGAAGTTAGCATAGCAGACTAGACGTCTAGAATGTGGGAAGTTAGCATAGCAGACTAGATGTCTAGAATGTGGGAAGTTAACATAGCAGACTAGACTTCTAGAATGTGGGAAGTTAGCATAGCAGACTAGACTTCTAGAATGTGGGAAGTTAGCATAGCAGACTAGACTTCTAGAATGTGGGAAGTTAGCATAGTAGACTAGAATTCTAGAATGTGGGAAGTTAGCATAGCAGACTAGACTTCTAGAATGTGGGAAGTTAGCATAGCAGACTAGTTGTCTAGAATGTGGGAAGTTAGCATAGCAGACTAGTTGTTCTAGAATGTGGAAGTTAGCATAGCAGACTAGATGTCTAGAATGTGGGAAGTTAGCATAGCAGACTAGATTGAGGTTGTTTCCCAGGCTTTTTCTCTCTCCCCTGAATTCTCCTACAGTATATGCTGGATATTTTTTAACCTTATTTGGGAAAGCTGTAACCTCTGGCCCTGGAATGTATGTATGCATGCTTGTGTGTTTGTGTCACAGGAGCCGGCTGAGGGGAGACGGCCCATAATAACAGCTGGAACGTTTTTGCCATACTATACATACTCTTCTGTCTCCTAATGTGTTCTTTTCAACCTGTCTCACTGCATTTAGT
>NW_019943495.1:66599-78201 GCF_002910315.2 Salvelinus sp. IW2-2015
TTAAATTATATCAGTTATATGCATATCATATCTTCTGGGCCCGAGAAGCAGGCAGTTTAATTTGGGCATGTATTTCATCCAAAATTCCGAATGCTGCCCCCTACCCTAGTGTAGTTAAAGAACAAATTCTTATTTTCAATGACAGCCTAGGAGCAGTGGGTTAACTGCCTTGTTCAAGGGCAGAACAATATATATATATTTGTTTTTATCTTGTCAGCTCGAGGATTCAATCTTGCAACCTTTCAGTTACAAGTCCAACGCTCTATCCACTTCGCTACCTGCCGCCCCAGGTAGCTTATTAATTTATGGATGTACAACCAGCCCATTTCAAATGATATGATATATTTCCTGTGGTGTGTATTCATTTATGGTTGTACAACCCCCCCTATTTCACATGATACTATCACGACTCAGGATATGACCCAGATGCAGACACATGAGGCGGATAGTACAGTTCTCAGATTATTTATTGTAAACACAGGACAGGCAAAGGGCAGGTCGAGGACAGGTAGAGGTTCGTGATCAGGTCAGAGTCAGGCAGGTACAGGACAGCAGGCAGCCTCAGGGTCAGGGCAGGCAGAGGTTCGTGATCAGGTCAGAGTCAGGCAGGGACAGGATAGCAGGCAGCCTCAGGGTCCGGGCAGGCAGAGGTTCTTAATCAGGTAAGAGTTAAGCAGGTACAGGACGGAAGACAGGCTCGGGGTCCAGGCAGGCAGAATGGTCRGAACCGGGAAAAACTAAGAAACAGAACTAGACAAACAGAGAACACAGGTATAAATACACAGGGGATAATGGGGAAGATGGCTACACCTGGAGGGGGGTGGAGACAAGCACAAAGACAGGTGAAACAGATCASGGTGAGACAGATACTGTATGTGACAAATAGAAATGCGTATTATATGATCCGAATTTKCAATAGCTGGGCTATGGGTTAGGGTTAAGTTTAGGATTCAGGTTAACTTCTTGTCAATAGGGGGGCGCTGTTTTCACTTTGGAAAAAATTGTGCCCAAATTAAACGGCCTCGTACTCTGAAAAATCTGAAAACGAGGCTCTGTTTCAGGGCCTGCCTATTCAACTGGCTTTTATTTATCGATATGTATGCACTTCATACGCCTTCCACTAGATGTCAACAGGCAGTGGAAGGTTGAATGGGGTGTCTAGCTTGATCTGAGGCCGAATAAGAGCTTTTGGAGTGACAGGTCCGGTATTTTGTTTGTTTTCGACGACGCGCGGGGGACCTCGACATTGTCTTCTGAAAAGCGTTCGGTATATACATGGTGAATATCTCCGGCTCCGATTTTATTTGATACATATGAGAATGAGATCATCTGGTTCTTGTGGTCACCTCCTGAAGCAGGCCCTTCTCCCCTGATTGTCAGTTTGGACCGGGTGGCCAGTCTAGGAATAGTCTGGGTGGTTCCAAACTTCTTCGTTTATGAATGATGGAGGCCACTTGTTCCTGGGGACTTCAATAGTACAGACATTTTCTGTTACCTTCAGATTCTGTGGCTCACACAATCCTGTCTCGGAGCTCTGAGCGACAATTCCTTCGACCTAATTGTCTGGTTTTTTTTGCACTTGACATCCATGTCAACTGCAGGACCTTGAAGGTTAGACAGAAGTGTGGTGGATGCCTTCTCCTCAAAGGTTGAGAATTTCCTAGATGTTGCAGGATTGAGTTCTAGCACTAGGTGGACCCAATTGAAGTGTAAAACGCACCTCATGTATGAGCAATAGGAAATTCAGGATGGAAACCTGGAGCTCATTCTTTGGTCACATAGCAAAAGGGTCTACATACTTATAGTAAATAAAGTTTTTGGTTTTAGATTTGCTTTTACCATTTCTTGGATTTCCTCATTTCTTACTCATTGTTAAATATTATATGCTTTTATAATATTTTTATGAATGTTAATGAGATCCTATACGTTTTAAATTGCCAAATTTGGAGTGTAATCAATTACTTAATTTCTCAAAAGATCAAATAATATTTTCAACGTAATAAATGGTATAGGTGAAGTGCTATACCATTAAGGCGTGTAATCTTCTCTTTCTAACTACGGAAACGATCTAGATCTGAGATGGTGGGTTGTCATGGCGGCTAAATGGAATTACATTTATGTAAAGTCATTTTGCAGACACTGACTATCCAGAGAGACTTACAGAGCAATTTGATTTTAAGTGCTTGCTCCTGTATCACAGCACTATGAGAACAGATTAGTACCAGGTTGAAGCAGGTGTGGTTGTGGATCGGGACTAACAGCTAGCTACGTGGCCTCTTTTCTCTGAGGCTTTTCAATTTCCTCCCAGTGGAACAAACACACACAGCACACACACCAACACACACCACACACCACACACCACACACACACACACACACACACACCACACACACACACACACAACCATACTCACACACACGGTACCACTGATCTCTGGTGAAGGGGGAAATTCTCGCTTTAGAGGGCCTTTCTGATGAAAGTCGTGTGTGTGTGGTGTGTGTGTGTGTGAGGTATTTTTAGCCCCCTTCGTCACGACAGGCAAGGCCCGAGACGTCTAGAATGTGGGAAGTTAGCATAGCAGACTGACGTCTAGAATGTGGGAAGTTAGCATAGCAGACTAGACGTCTAGAATGTGGGAAGTTGCATAGCAGACTAGACGTCTAGAATGTGGGAGTTAGCATAGCAGACTAGACTTCTAGAATTTGGGAAGTTAGCTAGCAGACTAGACTTTAGAATGTGGGAGTTTAGCATAGCCGACTAGACGTCTCGAATGTGGGACAGTTAGCATAGCAGACTAGACTGTCTAGAATGTGGGAGTTTAGCATAGCAGACTAGATGTCCTAGAATGGTGGGAAGTTAACATAGCAGACTAGACTTGCTAGAATGTGGGAAGTTAGCATAGCAGAACTAGACTTCTAGACTAGTGGGAAGAGTTAGCATAGCAGACTTAGACATTTCTAGAATGTGGGAAGTTAGATAGTAGATAGAATTCTAGATGTGGGAAGTTAGCATAGCAGACTAGACTTCTAGAATGTGGGAGTTGTAAATAGCAGACTAGTTGTCTAGATGTGGGAAGTTTAGCATACAGATCATAGTTGTCTAGATGTGGAAGTTAGCATAGCAGACTAGATGTCTAAATGTGGGAAGTTAGCAAGCAGACTAGATTGAGGTTGTTTCCCAGGCCTTTTTCTCTCTCCCCATGATTCTCCTACAGTATAATGCGGAATTTTTTAACCTTATTTGGGAAAGCTGTAACCTCTGGCCTGGAATGTATGTATGACATGCTGTGTTGTTTGTGTCACAGGAGCCGCTGAGGGGAGAAGGCCCATTAATAAGCATGGAACGTTTTTGCCATACTTATACATACTCTTCTGTTCCTAATGTGTTCTTTTTAACCTGTTTCACTGCATTTAAGTATTATTTAGTATGTAAATATGATATGTTAAGTTTCCTAGTGGTATGTATTTAATTTTTAATTTTATTTATTTAACTAGGCAAGTCAGTTAACCTCTCTTGGGCATGTGAGACGGTAGCGTCCCACCTCTTCAACAGCCAGTGAAACTGTTGGGCGCCAAAATTCAAATACAGAAATAGTCATTATAAAAAATTCAGAAAACGAAACATATTTTCCATGGGTTTAAAGATTAACTTCTTGTGAATCCATCCACGGTGCAGATTTAATCGTACATACGATTATTTGAAAACATAGCCACTAGAAAATCATTACAAATACAGTAAGCCCAGCAGTAGAACAGTTACACATGTCAGAAATAGAGATAAAATGAATCCTTACCTTTGGATGATCTTCATATGGTTGCATCTCAGCAGACATTCATTTACTCAATAAATGTTCCTTTTGTTCGATAGGTTCGTCTTTATATCCAAAAACCTCAGTTTTGTTTGCCGCATCTTTCTTCAGTAATCCACAGGCTCAAACGCAGTCAAAACAGGAAGACAAAAAAAAAATTGTATCGTAAAGTTCATAGAAACATGGTCAAACAATATTTATATTCAATCCTCAGGTTGTTTTTAAGCCTAAATAATCATAATATTTCAACCGGACAAATAACGTTGTCAATTTAAAAGGTAAACAAGAAAGGCAACTCTCTCGGTCTCACGCATGAAAAAGCTCTGTGACACTTTTAGGATCCCATCATTACCTGCTCTTACTTCTTAATTTTTAGAATACAAGCCTGAAACAATTTCTAAAGACTGTTGACATTTAGTGGAAAGGCATAGAAGCTGCAATTTGAGTCCTAAGTCAATGGATACTTGTAATGGATTTGAATAGAATAACTACAAAACCAACAAAAAAACTACTTCTGAATGGATTTTTCTCAGGTTTTCGCCTGCCAATCAGTTATGTTATATCACAGGACACGGTTTTAACAGTTTTTGGAAACTTTAGAATGTTTTCTATTATCCCTGATTAAATGCTTATGGCTGAAGTCCCGTTAACGGGATCGATATGACAATAGCCAGTCGAAGTGCAGGGCGCCAAATTCAAAAAACAGAAATCTCATAATTAAAATTCCTCAAACATACATGTGTTTTATATCATTTTAAAGGTAATCTTGTTGTTAATCCCACCAAATTGTCCGATTACAAATCGGCTTTTCAGCGAAAGCACTACAAACGATTATGTTAGGTCACCACAATAATCACAGCCATTTTTTCCAGCTAAAGATAGCTTCACAAAAACCAGAATAGAGATAAAATGTATCACTAACCTTCTATTATTTTCATCAGATGACACTCATAGGACTTCATGTTACACAATACATGCATGTTTTGTTTGATTAAATTCATATTTATAGAAAAAAATCTGAGTTTACATTGAGGCGACTAGATTGACTAGTGGCAAAAACATCAAGTGACTTTGCATAGCCACATCGTTTCAACAGACATACTCATAAATATAGATGATAATACAAGTTATACACATGGAACTATAGATATACCTCTCCTTAATGCAACCGCTGTGTCAGATTACAAAAAAACTTTACGGAAAAAGAAAACCACGCTATAATCTGAGACGGCGCTCCATAGCAAAACACCACAGCCGCGAAGATGGCGTCAACATAAACAAGAAAATATATGATAAATATTCCCTTACCTTTGATGATCTACATCAGAAAGCACACCAGGAATCCCAGGTCCACAATAAATGTTTGTTTTGTTCGAAAAAATCTGTTATTTATGTCCAAATACCTTCTTTTGTTAGCGCGTCTGGTTTATATATCCAAAYGCTAATTCTGGTCAGCGTTATATCGGACAAAAACTTCAAAAAGTTTTATTACCGGTCGAAGAAACATTTCAAACTAAGTACAGAATCAATCATTAGGATGTTTTTAACATATAGCTTCAATAAAGTTCCAACCGGAGTATTCTTTCTTGTCTTCGTGAGCAATGAAACGTAAGTGACTTCCATGAGGAAAAAGCATGATCAGAAAATGGCTGCTTGATGGACACCTGACTGATTCTGCTATCATTCTCTCCCACAACATCATAGAAGTCTCATTATAATTTCTATTGATGGTTGACATCTAGTGGAACCCCTAAGCAGTGCACAATCATTCATAACTCAAGGGGATTTCTTTAGGGACTCTGGTGAATACATACAAGCTCAGATTTCTGACTTCCTGTTTTGATTTCAACTCAGGATTTTGCCTGCCAATATGAGTTCTGTTAATCTCATAGACATMATTCAAACAGTTTTAGAAACTTTAGAGTGTTTTCTATCTAATAATAATATGCAAATATTAGCAACTATGACTGAAGAGAGGGCCGTTTGATACGGGCACCTTTCATCCAAGCTACTCAATACTGTCCCTTCAGCCATAAGAAGTTAAGGGGGTCTCAGCATTTCCCCAAAGTCTCATCCCATTAATAGGATATTTTCCCTAGCTCTAATATACTGTAATATACTTACAGGATTTCACCTTTATTGTCCTGTCCATATATTATTCCCCTGACTTTGACTTAGTTATACATACAGACTCTGACTTAATTACTTCAATCAGTCTCTGTCTTAGTTAATTCATACAGTCTGACTTAGTTACTTCATACAGACTGACTTAGTTACTTCATACTGACTGACTTAGTTAATTCATACAGATTCTGACTTAGTTACTTCATACAGACTGACTTAGTTACTTCATACAGACTGACTTAGTTACTTCATACAGACTCTGACTTAGTTACTTAATAACGCATAACATTTTTGTCAGCCGGTGATTGTCAAGCAAATATCTGCCGGTCTCACAGTAATGGCCGGTTAATTAACATAAACACATTTAGCATCTCCTGGCTTCCACACATGTAGAACATCTACATTTTAAAAAGTTTAATAAATCCATGTAAAATAGCCTACACTTTCACAATAAATGCATGATTTATTTTCGGCAGGTCTAAAGAAACATGATATTAAGGAAGTGTAGTCTATTTCAGAAGAACAGAATAGCGTACTCTGAGTTGTCCTTATGTTAGGTCCTGATCTGGCTATRCCAWATGGCTGTGGGCTMCACTAGTTCATTTAGCAGACAAGATTTGCTTAGAATTCCGTGGCATTTATTTATATTATTTTATAGTATTGTCACAGCCGTCGAATGAAGAGGACCAAAGAGAGCGTACATATTACTTTTATTCAGGATGACGCTGACAAAAACAATAAACAATACAAAAAACAACGTGATGCTTAAGGCTATAGTGCCACAAACAAAGACAACTTCCCACGCTGAAATGAGGGAAAAGGGCTACCTAAGTATGGTTCCCAATCAGAGACAACGATAGACAGCTGTCCCTGATTGAGAACCATACCCGGCCAAAACATAGAARTACAAAATCATAGAAAACCAAAACATAGAATGCCCACCCCAAATCACACCCTGACCAAACCAAATAGARACAWAGAAAGGCTCTCTAAGGTCAGGGCGTGACAAGTATGAAGAATACAATTGAACATACGTAGCTGAATAAAATCAAAAGGATATTTTCTCCAAATGATGTGAGGGAGGGAACACATGCTGCTATTCTGTGTTGAACGGTTAACAAAGAAACAGGTCCTCCTATATGCTTAATTTAGAGTTATTTATGTAACTTTAGTTGTTCTACAAACATTGGGATATATGTTTAGATTTTTAATACATTGTAAGGCTGAATGATGCAACTCTAATGATGATTTGWAAAAAGTTGCATGAAAGGCATGAGTTCTGCTTTGTTTGGCTGTTGTGCCCTTGGGCTGAATATAATCATTAAAATTCCCTTCTTCCGGCTGCGTGCCAAAGCACCCCTCCCTCACATGGCTCTCCATGAGCAGGTGTTTCTCACAGGCTACAAGTGAAGACAGACACATCGGGGACGCAACTGCGCGCATCCTTACTCAATTACGAGGCGCATATTAAAGATATTGGAAGAACTGTCCCCATTTTACTTTTCTTTTTCAGCCAACAAGATGAGTAACGAACAGCAAAAGCGCTAGCCTATGTCAATCTACTATCCCCCATAGTACAAAAATACTATAGGGGACCTATTGTATTCTGTGCGAGGAAATAAATATTCAAACATAGTCTGGGACAGTTGTCGGATGCGATAGATCCCAAATTAATACAACCACTAACTTCAAAAAAACTTTTTGTTTCAGTAATGAGACTGACGCAACAGATCAGAACGTTTAGCTTATAATGTTGATAAACCAGGCTATTTCTTCACATTATAAGCGCAACAATTCTCACATGGCAGTGGAATTTATTTATTTAACCTTTATTTAACCAGGTAGGCAAGTTGAGAACAAGTTCTCATTTACAATTGAGACCTGGCCGAGATAAAGCAAAGCAGTTCGACACATACAACAACACAGAGCTACACATGGAGTAAAACAAACATACAGTCAATAATACAGTAGAAAAATAAGTCTATATACAATGTGAGCAAATGAGGTGAGATAAGGAAGGTAAAGGGAAAAAAAAAGGCCATGGTGGCGAATAGTAAATACAATATAGCAAGTTAAACACTGGAATGGTAGATTTGCAGTGGAAGAATGTGCAAAGTAGAGATAGAAATAATGGGGTACAAAGGAGCAAAATAATAAATACAGTAGGGGAGAGGTAGTTGTTTGGGCTAAATTATAGATGGGCTATGTACAGGTGCAGTAATCTGTGAGCTGCTCTGACAGCTGGTTAAAGCGTAGTGAGGGAGATAAGTGTTTCCAGTTTCAGAGAATTTTTGTAGTTCATTCCAGTCATTGGCAGCAGAGAACTGGAAGGAGAGGCGGCCAAAGGAAGAATTGGTTTTGGGGTGACCAGAGAATATACCTGCTGGAGCGCGTGCTACAGGTGGGTGCTGCTATGGTGCCAGCGAGCTGAGATAGGGGGACTTTACCTAGCAGGGTCTTGTAGATGACCTGGAGCCAGGTCATCTGGCGACGAGTATGAAGCGAGGGCCAGCACGAGAGCGTACAGGTCGCAGTGGTGGTAGTTATGGGGCTTTGGTGACAAAACGGATGGCACTGTGATAGACTGCATCCATTTATTGAGTAGAGTGTGGAGGCTATTTTGTAAATGATATCGCCAAAGTCGAGGATCGGTAGGATGGTCCGTTTTACAAGGGTATGTTTGGCAGCATGAGTGAAGGATGCTTTGTTTTGCGAAATAGGAAGCCGATTCTATATTTAACTTTGGATTGGAGATGTTTGATGTGAGTCTGGAAGGAGAGTTTACAGTCTAACCAGACACCTAGTGTATTGTAGTTGTCCACATATTCAAAGTCAGAACCGCCCACCCGTGATGTTGGATGGGTGGGCAGGTGCAGGCAGCGATTGGTTGAAGAGCATGCATTTAGTTTTTAATTGTATTTTTGAGCAATTGGAAGCCACGGAAGGAGAGTTGTATGGCATTGAAGCTCGTCTGGAGGGTTGTTAACACAGTGTCCAAAGAAGGGCCAGAAGTATACAGAATGGTGTGCGTCTGCGTAGAGGTGGATCAGAGACTCACCAGCTGTCACGATTCTCTTAAAGTAGAACCCAGAAGCAGACCAGGACAAGGAGAGTAAGACGAAGGTGAGTTATTTACATGTGTAAATGTAGTGATAGAAAAATCTAAGTAGCGGAGCGGGCAGCGGAGTGTGAGTTGATGAATTGACGTAAGCAGATCCAAGGAAGTGAACTGAAGTCACCGACGACCAGGTAGGGATGGGATGAGTGTTCGCCGGGTGAATGACTGTAGACAGAAAAAACCGGAGGTAAGTTCAAGGCAAGCAAGACGTACAAAACAACCAAAAAACACGAAACTCTATCAAACTGGAGGCTGATACGCTGGCACATACATTACTGTTCATGAGGCTAACGACCCGCAGGGAATGGATGGTCAGTGTCAGCGCCTATTGAAGTGTGGGGTGTATTGATCAGACCAGCATTGTGTGCAGATAGCTGATGGAGAATACAGGGTGCGGGTAATCAGGAAGATCTCCCAGACTAGCTACGTTCGCCCGGCAATCAGACAGGGTGCATTTCCTGAGACACCGGAAAAAAACCACTCCAGGACAGAAGCGGGATTCGTGACACCAGCAGCAAGAGCGACATCATTGATGTATACAGAGAAGAAAGTCGGTCCAAGAATTGAACCCTGTGGCACCCCCATAGAGACTGCCAGCGGCCCGGACAACAGGCCCTCCGATTTGACACACTGAACTCTATCAGAGAAGTAGTTGGTGAACCAGGCGAGGCAGTCATTTGAGAAACCAAGGCTATCGAGTCTGCCGATGAGGATATGGTGATTGACAGAGTCGAAAGCCTTGGCCAGGTCAATGAATACGGCTGCACAATATTGTGCAGATTCAATAGCAATATAATCATATACACAATATAATCACAAATTTTCCGTTAGCTTGAAAACATAATTCACAAAAGTGACCGCAAATGCGAATACGCATGTAATGCTTTTATTATAAAGGGGCATTTTTTTAATGGAGAAAATTATCTTCCCCAAACTTGAAACTAATACGCTGCTTATGTTTGCCAGTTAGGCTCTACACCCGTTGTAAAGCAGATTAATGTGCTTCATTTTAAGAAATTATTTGGCCACTTTAGTTGTGATACAAACCTTATCAAAACATATAGGCCTATGGGCTAGGCTACATGAGGTGTGAGACTATGATTTGAAAAAGTTGCAAAACAATTATGCGCTGTTTGCCTTAAGCTGGGCATCATTCACAAGTGGTAGACTAATATTGTCACCCATCAGACTATTCTTGATTCAATCTTGTCTTTACATAAACTAAATAATATATGTGTGAAATTTAGAATGGACCATTATCATGCACCTGTCTCAACAGGGGCACAGGGAAAAAAAATACAGTCATCTACGCACTTAAATAGTGAATGGAGGACACTTTTCCCTGTGGTTTATTTTCATGCCAGACAGGTAGGCTATACTCCTGTTGTAAAGAGACACATTGCTATGTGCCTAATATTAGAAAAGTTGAGAAATAAATATAGTAAGCCTAGTCTATATAAAGCTGATGGGATGCTCCTCTTTTTAATAGAGGCCATCACTCTGTTTCTCAATTTCATGGCCTGGAGAAATGTTGCGCAGCATGAGCTCATGGGCTCTCATGAAGTGTTTGATTAGATTTTCAATAACATTTACATTGATGTCAGAGTGATTAGAGGGACAATAGAGTGCTGAGTGCCAGGCAGTTAGCACGTTTGGTAGGTTACTAATGACCATCAGCAGCATCAGAGCACGGAGAAGCATAATTACCGCGACAAAAGCATCGGGATTTGATTCGATTTAAATTGAAGCGATCACATGGAATTTGACTGCCATCCTGACCGCCGTGTGGCAGTAACACGGTCAACGTAACATCCCTACCATACAGACTCTGACTTAGTTACCTCATACAGACTCTGACTTAGTTACCTCATACAGACTCTGACTTAGTTACCTCATACAGACTCTGACCTCATACAGACTCTGACTTAGTTACCTCATACAGACTCTGACTTAGTTACCTCATACAGACTCTGACTTAGTTACCTCATACAGACTCTGACTTAGGGAGTCTGTAGGAAGAATAACTAAGTCGGAGCTCTGTAGGAAGTAACTAAAGTCGGAGAGTCTACAGGAAAGTAACTAAGTCCAGGAGTCTGCAGGAAGTAACTAAGTCAGGAGGGTCCTGGTAGGAAGTAACTAAGTCCAGGAGTCTCAGGAAGTTACTACAGTCGAGAGTCTGCAGAAAGTACTAAGTCGAGAGTCTGCAGGAAGTAACTAAGTCGAGAGTCTGCAGGAAGTAACTAAGTCGAGAGTCTGCAGGAAGTAATAAGTCGGGAGTCTGCAGGAAGTAACTAAGTCGGGAGTCTGCAGGAAGTAACTAAGTCGAGAGTCTACAGGAAGTAAACTAAGTCAGGAGTCTGCAGGAAGTAACTAAGTCGAGAGTCTGCAGAAGTAAATAAGTCGAGAGTCTGCAGGAAGTAACTAAGTCGGGAGTCTGCAGGAAGTAACTAAGTCGAGAGTCTGTAGGAAGTAACTAAGTCGGGAGTCTGTAGGAAGTAACTAAGTCGAGAGTCTGTAGGAAGTAAACTAAGTCGGTGGAGTTCTGCCAGGCA
>NW_019943495.1:78226-84041 GCF_002910315.2 Salvelinus sp. IW2-2015
GTAACTAAGTCGAGAGTCTGCAGGAAGTAACAAGTCCGGGAGTTCTGCAGGATATAACTAAGTGGAGAGTCTGCAGAAGTAACTAAGGATTGAGCTTTTGCCAGGAAGTAACTAAGTCGGGAGTCGTTTAGGAAGATAACTAGTCGAGAGTCCTCAAGGAAGTAACCTAAGTCAGGAGTCTGCAGGAAGTAACTAAGTCAGTCTGTAGGATGAGTAACTAATCAGGAGTCTTCCAGGAAGTTACTAAGTCGCGAGAGTCTGCAGAAAGTAACAAGCAGGAAGTCCTGTAGGAAGTACACTATCAGTCAGGAGTCTGCAGGAAGTAACTAAGTCGGGAGTCTGGTAGGAAGTAAACTAAGTCGGAAGTCTTAGGAAGTAACTAAAGTCGAGAAGGTCTACAGAAGAGTAACATAAGTCAGGAGTCTGCAGGAAGTAACTAAGTCAGGAGTCTGTAGGAAGTAACTAAGTCCAGGAGTCTCCAGGAATTACTAAGTCGTGAGATCTCAAGTAACTAACGAGAGTCTGCAGGAAGTACTAAGTCGAGAGTCTGCAGGAAGTACTAAGTCGATCGCAGAAGTTAAAAAGTCGGGAGTCTGCAGGAAGTAACTAAGTCGGGAGTCTGCAGGAAGTAACTAAGTCGAGAGTCTACAGGAAGTAAACTAAGTCAGGAGTCTGCAGAAGTAACTAAGTCGAGATCTGCAGAAGTAAATAAGTCGAAGGTCTGCAGGAAGTAACTAAGTCGGGAGTCTGCAGGAAGTAACTAAGTCGAGAGACTGTGAGGAAGTAACTAAGTCGGGAGTCTGTAGGAAGTAACTAAGTCGAGAGTCTGTAGGAAGTAAACTAAGTCGGGAGTCTGCAGGAGTAACTAAGTCAGGATCTGTAGGAGTTAACTAAGTCGGGTGGGAGTATCGGTGCGTAGGGAAGTAACTAAGTCGGGAGCTCTGGCAGGCAAGAATAAGCTTGGAAGTATAGTCAGAGTCTGTAGGAAAATACCCTAAGTCAGAGTCTGTATGAGGTCAGAATCTGTACTGATAACTAAAAGTCAGAGTCTGCTTAGGTCAGAGTCTGTATGAGTAACGACTTAGTTACTTCCTACAGACTCCTGACTTAGTTACTTCTGCAGACTCTCGACTTAGTAACTTCCTGGAGACTCCTGACTTAGTTACTTCCTACAGACTCCTGACTTAGTTACTTCCTGCAGACTCCTGACTTAGTTACTTCCTGTAGACTCTCGACTTAGTTACTTCCTACAGACTCCCGACTTAGTTACTTCCTGCAAACGCTCTACTTAGTTACTTCCTGCAGACTCCCGACTTAGTTACTTCCTGCAGACTCCCGACTTAGTTACTTCCTGCAGACTCTCGACTTAGTTACCTCATACAGCTTGGTGGTGTCTGAAATATTTATTTCGGCAGGATTGTCTGGATAAATATTAGTTGTTCAAGATTAGTCCAAGATGTCGGCAGCTTCAGCAGTTTGAGTTTCAGATCCAGAACTATATCAAATCAAGATAAATACAATTTGATTGGTCATATGCGCCAAATACAACAGGTATGGACTTTACTGAAATGCTTAATTACAAGCGCATTCCCAACAATGCAGAGTTAACCTTGGGGTTACAGTAACCTTACCTTACGGTAACCTTACCTTACAGTAACCTCAGTCTTGGGTGACCAAGCAGACCAGAGCTTGCATCTCTCCCATGACAAAGTATTGCCTCAGTCAACACACACAGAAATATATTCACTTGACTGAACATTAGTCTTGCTTGACTGTGTGTTGGCTACAGAGTTCAGAAGAGGACAGAATATATTGACACATGACTATATCAATGTATACAAGACAGAATATAATGACACATGACCATATCAATTTATACAAGAAATTACACTCACTGGTAAAGGTCACTTCACTGGAGAGACACTCACAATGACACAACAACAAGGGCAAGGCGTGGTAGTGTCCTCCCTCTGTCTCCTCTCTCTCTCTCTCTCTCTCTCTCTGTCTCTGTCTCTGTCTCTGTCTCCTCTCTCTCTCTCTCTCTCTCTCTCTGTCTCTGTCTCTGTCAATTCAATTCAATTCAATTCAAGGGGCTTTATTGGCATGGGAAACATGTGTTAACATTGCCAAAGCAAGTGAGGTAGGTAATATACAAAAGTCAAATAAACAATAAAAATGAACAGTAAACATTACACATACAGAAGTTTCAAAACAATAAAGACATTACAAATGTCATATTATATATATGAGGATAAGGTTAATATACAAAAGTCAAATAAACAATAAAAATGAACAGTAAACATTACACATACAGAAGTTTCAAAACAATAAAGACATTACAAATGTCATATTATATATATGCAGTGTTTGTAACAATGTACAAATGGTTAAAGCACACAAGTTAAAATAAATAAACATTAAATATGGTTGTATTTACAGTGGTGTTTGTTCTTCACTGGTTGCCCTTTTCTTGTGGCAACAGGTCACAAATCTGCTGCTGTGATGGCACACTGTGGAATTCACCCAGTAGATATGGGAGTTTATCAAAATTGGATTTGTTTTCGAATTCTTTGTGGATCTGTGTATCTGAGGGAAATATGTCTCTCTAATATGGTCATACATTGCGCAGGAGGTTAGGAAGTGCAGCTCAGTTTCCACCTCATTTTGTGGGCAGTGTGCACATAGCCTGTCTTCTCTTGAGAGCCATGTCTGCCTACGGCGGCCTTTCTCAATAGCAAGGCTATGCTCACTGAGTCTGTACATAGTCAAAGCTTTCCTTAAGTTTGGGTCAGTCACAGTGGTCAGGTATTCTGCCACTGTGTACTCTCTGTTTAGGGCCAAATAGCATTCTAGTTTGCTCTCCGTTTTTTTGTTAATTCTTTTCCAATGTGTCAAGTAATTATCTTTTTGTTTTCTCATGATTGGTTGGGTCTAATTGTGCTGTTGTCCTGGGCTCTGTGGCGTGTGTTTGTGTTTGTGAACAGAGCCCTAGGACCAGCTTGCTTAGGGGACTCTCTCCAGGTTCATCTCTCTGTAGTTGATGGCTTTGTTATGGAAGGTTTGGGAATCGCTTCCTTTTAGTGGTTGTAGAATTTAACGGCTCTTTTCTGGATTTTGATAATTAGTGCGTATCGGCCTAATTCTGCTCTGCATGCATTATTTGGTGTTCTACGTTGTACACAGAGGATATTTTTGCAGAATTCTGCATGCAGAGTCTCAATTTGGTGTTTGTCCCATTTTGTGAAATCTTGGTTGGTGAGCGGACCCCAGACCTCACAACCAAAAGGGCAATGGGCTCTATGACTGATTCAAGTTTTTTTAGGCCAGATCCTAATTGGTATGTTTGAAATTTATGTTGCCTTTGATGGCATAGAAGGCCCTTCTTGCCTTGTCTCTCAGATCGTTCACAGCTTTGTGGAAAGTTACCTGTGGTGCTGATGTTTAGCCGAGTATGTATGTTTTTTTGTGCTCTAGGCAACGGTGTCTAGATGGAATTTGTGTGGTCCTGGTGACTGGACCTTTTTTGGAAACACCATTATTTTGGTCTTACTGAGATTTTACTGTCAGGGCCCAGGTCTGACAGAATCTGTGCAGAAGATCTAGGTGCTGCTGTAGGCCCTCCTTGGTTGGTGACAGAAGCACCAGATCATAGCAAACAGTAGACATTTGACTTCGATTCTAGTAGGGTGAGACCGGGTGCTGCAGACTGTTCTAGTGCCCGCGCCAATTCGTTGATATATATGTTGAAGAGGGTGGGGCTTAAGCTGCATCCCTGTCTCACCCCACGACCCTGTGTGAAGAAATGTGTGTGTTTTTTGCCAATTTTAACCGCACACTTGTTGTTTGTGTACATGGATTTTATAATGTCGTATGTTTTACCCCCAACACCACTTTCCATCAATTTGTATAGCAGACCCTCATGCCAAATTGAGTCGAAGGCTTTTTGAAATCAACAAAGCATGAGAAGACTTTGCCTTTGTTTTGGTTTGTTGGTTGTCAATTAGGGTGTGTAGGGTGAATACATGGTCTGTTGTACGGTATTGGTAAAAGCCAATTTGACATTTGCTCAGTACATTGTTTTCATTGAGGAAATGTACGAGTCTGCTGTTAATGATAATGCAGAGTATTTTCCCAGGTTACTGTTGACGCATATTCCACGGTAGTTATTGGGGTCAAATTTGTCTCCACTTTTGTGGATTGGGGTGATCAGTCCTTGGTTCCAAATATTGGGAAGATGCCAGAGCTAAGGACGATGTTAAAGAGTTTTAGTATAGCCAATTGGAATTTGTTGTCTGTATATTTGATCATTTCAATTAAGATACCATTCAACACCACAGGCCTTTTTGGGTTGGAGGGTTTTTATTTTGTCCTGTAACTCATTCAAGGTAATTGGAGAATCCAATGGGCTCTGGTAGTCTTTAATAGTTGATTCTAGGATTTGTATTTTGATCATGTATATGTTTTTGTTCTTTATTCTTTGTTATAGAGCCAAAAAGATTGGAGAAGTGGTTTACCCATACATCTCCATTTGGATAGGATATTCTTCGTGTTGTTGTTGTTTAGTGTTTTCCAATTTTCCAGAATTGGTTAGAGTCTATGGAGTCTTCAATTACATTGAGCTGATTTCTGACGTGCTGTTCCTTCTTTTTCCGTAGTGTATTTCTGTATTGTTTAGTGATTCGCCATAGTGAAGGCGTAGACTCAGGTTTTCCGGGTCTCTATGTTTTTGGTTGGACAGGTTCCTCAATTTATTTCTTAGATTTTTGCATTCTTTATCAACCATTTTCATTGTTGTTCATTTTCTTCGGTTTTCTATTTGAGATTTTTAGATTTGATAGGGAAGCTGAGAGGTCAAATATACTGTTAAGATTTTCTACTGCCAAGTTTACACCTTCACTATTGCAGTGGAACATTTTACCCAGGAAGTTGTCTAAAAGGGATTGAATTTGCTGTTGCCTAATTGTTTTTGTAGTAGTTTCCAAACTGCATTCCTTCCATCTATTAGCATTTCTTAATGTTACTCAGTTCCTTTGGCCTTTGATGCCTCATGATGAGTATTTGCTCTGTTCAAGTAGACTGTGATTTTGCTGTGGTCTGATAGGGGGTGTCAGTGGGCTGACTGTGAACGCTCTGAGAGACTCTGGGTTGAGGTCAGTGATAAAGTAGTCTACAGTGCTACTGCCAAGAGATGAGCTATAGGTGAACCTACCATAGGAGTCCCCTCGAAGCCTACCATTGACTATGTACATACCCAGCGTGCCGACAGAGCTGCAGGAGTTGTGACCCGTTTTTGTTTGGTTATGTTGTCATAGTTGTGCCAGGGGCATATGGGGGAGGGAATGCTGTCACCTGCAGGCAGGTGTTTGTCCCCCTTGTGTGCTGAGGGTGTCAGGTTCTTGTCCAGTTCTGGCATTTAGGTCGCCACAGACTAATACATGTCCCTGGGCCTGGAAATGATTGATTTCCCCTCCAGGATGGAGAAGCTGTCTTTATTAAAGTATGGGATTCTAGTGGGGGGATATACTGTCTCTGTCTCTCTCTCTCTCTCTCTCTCTCTCTGTCTCTGTCTCTGTCTCTGTCTCTCTCTGTCTCTATCTCTTCTCTCTGTCTCTCTCTATCTCTCTCTGTCTCTCTCTGTCTCTGTCTTTCTCTGTCTCTCTCTCTCTGTTCTCTTCTCTGTCTCTCTCTGTCTCGCTCTGCCTCTCTCTGCCTCTCTCTTGCTCTCTCTCTGTCTCTCTCTGTCTCTCTCTGTCTCGCTCTGCCTCCTCTCTGCCTCTCTTTGTCTCTCTCTGTCTCTCTCTGTCTCGCTCCTGCC
>NW_019943495.1:84066-92198 GCF_002910315.2 Salvelinus sp. IW2-2015
GCAGTGTTTGTAACAATGTACAAATGGTTAAAGCACACAAGTTAAAATAAATAAACATAAATATGGTTGATTTACAGTGGTGTTTGTTCTTCACTGGTTGCCCTTTTCTTGTGGCAACAGGTCACAAATCTGCTGCTGTGATGGCACACTGTGGAATTCACCCAGTAGATATTGGGAGTTTATCAAAATTGGATTTGTTTTCGAATTCTTTGTGGATCTGTGTATCTGAGGGAAATATGTCTCTCTAATATGGTCATACATTTGGGCCAGGAGGTTAGGAAGTGCAGCTCAGTTTCCACCTCATTTTGTGGGCAGTGTGCACATAGCCTGTCTTCTCTTGAGAGCATGTCTGCCTACGGCGGCCTTTCTCAATAGCAAGGCTATGCTCACTGAGTCTTGTACATAGTCAAAGCTTTCCTTAAGTTTGGCGGTCAGTCACAGTGGTCAGGTATTCTGCCACTGTGTACTCTCTGTTTAGGGCCCAAATAGCATTCTAGTTTGCTCTGTTTTTTTGTTAATTCTTTCCAATGGTGTCAAGTAATTATCTTTTTGTTTCTCATGATTTGGTTGGGTCTAATTGTGCTGTTGTCCTGGGCTCCTGTGGCGTGTGTTTGTGTTTGTGAAACAGAGCCCTAGGACCAGCTTGCTTAGGGGGACTCTTCTCCAGGTTCATCTCTCTGTAGGTTGATGGCTTTGTTTATGGAAGGTTTGGGAATCGCTTCCTTTTAGGTGGTTGTAGAATTTAACGGCTCTTTTCTGGATTTTGATAATTAGTGGGTATCGGCCTAATTCTGCTCTGCATGGCATTTATTTGGTGTTCTACGTGTACACAGGAGGATATTTTTGCAGAATTCTGCATGCAGAGTCTCAATTTGGTGTTTGTCCCATTTTGTGAAATCTTGTTTGGTTGAGCGGACCCCAGACCTCACAACCATAAAGGGCAATGGGCTCTATGACTGATTACAGTTTTTAGCAGATCCTAATTGGTATGTTGAAATTTATGTTGCTTTGTGATGCATAGAAGGCCCTTCTTGCCTTGTCTCTCAGATCGTTCACAGCTTTGTGGAAAGTTACCTGTGGTGCTGATGTTTAGGCCGAGGTATGTATGTTTTTTGTGTGCTCTATGGGCAACGGTGTCTAGATGGAATTTGTGGGTCCTGGTGACTGGACCTTTTTTGGAACACCATTATTTTGGTCTTACTGAGATTTACTGTCAGGGCCCAGGTCTGACAGAATCTGTGGCAGAAGATCTAGGTGCTGCTGTAGGCCCTCCTTGGTTGGTGACAGAAAGCACCAGATCATCAGCAAACAGTAGACATTTGACTTCGATTCTAGTAGGGTGAGACCGGGTGCTGCAGACTGTTCTAGTGCCCGCGCCAATTCGTTGATATATATGTTGAAGAGGGTGGGGCTTAAGCTGCATCCCTGTCTCACCCCACGACCCTGTGTGAAGAAATGTGTGTGTTTTGCCAATTTTAACCGCACACTTGTTGTTTGTGTACATGGATTTTATAATGTCGTATGTTTTACCCCCAACACCACTTTTCCATCAATTTGTATAGCAGACCCTCATGCCAAATTGAGTCGAAGGCTTTTTTTGAAATCAACAAAGCATGAGAAGACTTTGCCTTTGTTTTGGTTTGTTTGGTTGTCAATTAGGGTTGTGTAGGGTGAATACATGGTCTGTTGTACGGTAAATTGGTAAAAGCCAATTTGACATTTGCTCAGTACATTGTTTTCATTGAGGAAATGTACGAGTCTGCTGTTAATGATAATGCAGAGTATTTTCCAAGGTTACTGTTGACGCATATTCCACGGTAGTTATTGGGGTCAAATTTGTCTCCACTTTTGTGGATTGGGGTGATCAGTCCTTGGTTCCAAAATATTGGGAAGATGCCAGACTAAGGACGATGTTAAAGAGCTTTTAGTATAGCCAATTGGAATTTGTTGTCTGTATATTTGATCATTTCATTAAGATACCATTCAACACCACAGGCCTTTTTGGTTGGAGGGTTTTTATTTTGTCCTGTATAATCATTCAAGGTAATTGGAGAATCCAATGGGTTCTGGTAGTCTTTAATAGTTGATTCTAGGATTTGTATTTTGATCATGTATATGTTTTTGTTCTTTATTCTTTGTTATAGAGCCAAAAAGATTGGAGAAGTGGTTTACCCATACATCTCCATTTGGATAGTAATTCTTCGTGTTGTTGTTTGTTTAGTGTTTTCCAATTTTCCAGAATTGGTTAGAGTCTATGGAGTCTTCAATTACATTGAGCTGATTTCTGACGTGCTGTTCCTTCTTTTTCCGTAGTGTATTTCTGTATTGTTTTAGTGATTCGCCATAGTGAAGGCGTAGACTCAGGTTTTCCGGGTCTCTATGTTTTTGGTTGGACAGGTTCCTCAATTTATTTCTTAGATTTTTGCATTCTTTATCAACCATTTGTCATTGTTGTTCATTTCTCGGTTTTCTATTTGAGATTTTAGATTTGATAGGGAAGCTGAGAGGTCAAATATACTGTTAAGATTTTCTACTGCCAAGTTTACACCTTCACTATTGCAGTGGAACATTTTACCCAGGAAGTTGTCTAAAGGGATTGAATTTGCTGTTGCCTAATTGTTTTTTGGTAGGTTTCCAAACTGCATTCCTTCCATCTATAGCATTTTCTTAATGTTACTCAGTTCCTTTTGGCTTTTGATGCCTCATGATTGAGTATTGCTCTGTTCAAGTAGACTGTGATTTTGCTGTGGTCTGATAGGGGTGTCAGTGGGCTGACTGTGAACGCTCTGAGAGACTCTGGGTGAGGTCAGTGATAAAGTAGTCTACAGTGCTACTGCCAAGAGATGAGCTATAGGTGAACCTACCATAGGAGTCCCCTCGAAGCCTACCATTGACTATGTACATACCCAGCGTGCCGACAGAGCTGCAGGAGTTGTGACCCGTTTTTGTTTGGTTATGTTGTCATAGTTGTGCCTAGAGGGGCATATGGGGGAGGGAATGCTGTCACCTGCAGGCAGGTGTTTGTCCCCCTGTGTGCTGAGGGTGTTCAGGTTCTTGTCCAGTTCTGGCATTTAGGTCGCCACAGACTAATACATGTCCCTGGGCCTGGAAATGATTGATTTCCCCTCCAGGATGGAGAAGCTGTCTTTATTAAAGTATGGGATTCTAGTGGGGGGATATATCTGTCTCTGTCTCTCTCTCTCTCTCTCTCTCTCTCTGTCTCTGTCTCTGCTCTCTGTCTTCTCTCTGTCTCTATCTCTCTTCTCTCTGTCTCTCTCTATCTCTCTCTGTCTCTCTCTGTCTCTGTCTTTCTCTGTCTCTCTCTCTCTGTCTCTCTCTGTCTCTCTCTGTCTCGCTCTGCCTCTCTCTGGCCTCTCTTTGTCTCTCTCTGTCTCTCTCTGTCTCTCTCTCGTCTCGCTCTGCCTCTCTCTGCCTCTCTTTGTCTCTCTCTGTTCTCTCTCTGTCTCGCCTCTGCCTCTCTCTCTCTCTGTGTCTCTCGCTGTCTCTCTCTCTGTCTCTCTCTCTGTCTCTCTCTCTCTCTCTGTCTCTCTCTGTCTCTCTCGCTGTCTCTCTCTGTCCTCTCTTGTCTCTCTCTGTCTCTGTAAAAATGCATTAACATGCTAGTGAGTAAATGGACACAGTGGAGGGTGGGCTTCTCTCTCCTATCAATTAAAAACACGTACAGACAGATACGCCAACCACTTTCAAACATCCAATTATTTAGTCTCTTAAACGTCCAGTGATTTACTAATCAACAGATGAGGATGTGAAGGGCTGTCTCTCCGGCTATGTCTCAAGTAGCACCCTGTTCCCTATGTAGTACACTACTTTTGACCAGGGCCCCATAGGGGTAAAGTGTTCCGTTCGGACACACACTCCCTATCAGATCCATCAGCTGGCCCTGTATTTCGATGGTTAACCCAGTCACATGGTGGAGGTTTACGGAGAGTATAGTTATGTCCTAAATGACTGCAGGGTCCATATGTCTCTGGTCTAAAGTATCGCATTCTATTTTTTGGGACATTTCCAACATCCCTGGTTTAAATGACACTAAATGACCTGACCCTGATCCTTATGGGCTACAACAGAATGATCATTCTAGAGATATAAACAGAATGTTGGTGAAATGTTCCATTGGGGCTGCGTCAGTTCCATTCCAAATGTTCCATGGGCTGCATCAGTTCCATTCCAAATGTTCATGGTCTGCGTCAGTTCCATTCCAAATGTTCCATGGTCTGAATCAGTTCCATTCCAAATGTTCCATGGTCTGAATCAGTTCCATCCAAATGTTTCCATGGTCTGCATCAGTTCCATTCCAAATGTTCCATGGTCTGCGTCAGTTCCATTCCAAATGTTCCATGGGCTGCATCAGTTCCATTCCAAATGTTCCATGGTCTGCATCAGTTCCATTCAAATGTTCCATGGTCTGAATCAGTTCCATTCCAAATGTTCCATGGTCTGGAATCAGTTCCATTCCAAATGTTCCGTGGTCTGCATCAGTTCCATTCCAAATGTTCCATGGGCTGCATCAGTTCCATTCCAAATGTTCCATGGGCTGCATCAGTTCCATTCCAAATGTTCCATGGCTGCATCAGTTCCATCGTGCGCAGTGTTTTATTAAGCCCCAGTGTGTGGGACATGAGTCAAATGGTGAGTGAAAGAAAGAGAGGAAGGAGTAAAGAGAGTGTAAAGATAGTCATTTTCTTCCTCCTCCTCGGACGAGGAGAGGCGAGACGGATCGGGACCAATACGCAGAGTGCGTGGTAGTTTCCATAGTGATTTAATATACACACAAAAACAATATGCGATACAAAATAACAAAACGAAACTACCGTGACAGTCCTGTGTGGCCGAAACACTGACACAAGAACAAACACCCACAAAACACACGTGAATCCCCGGTGCCTAAGTATGATTCTCAATCAGGGACAACGATTGACAGCTGCCTCTGATTGAGAATCATACCAGGCCGAACACACAAAACCCCAACATAAAAAATCACACATCGACAACCCACCCAACTCACACCCTGACCATACTAAAGTAAATACAAAAAACAAGACGGAAAAACAGAGTCAGGAACGTGACAGAGAGGGATGATACTACTGTCGCTGACTGTCGTTATTGCAGCTGTGGTTACATCAGTTGGACATCTTTCTTCTCTATATGCCTCTGTTATTTCTCTCTTAGCACACACTTTCTCTCCTTTCTCCTTCCTTCCTTCTCTCTCGCTCCTTCCCTCTCTCCCTCTCTCACTCTCTCCTCCATCTCTCTCTCTCCTTTCTCCCTCTTTCTTTCTCTGTCCATCTCCCCCTCTCGTCTCCCAATTGTCTATTTCAAAGTGCATTAAGATGTCAGTATGAAAATGGAACTGAGTGCATGGCGCACTCTCAATTAGATGAGTGTTGTGTGCGTGTGCGTGTGTGCGTGTGTGCGTGTGTGCGTGTGTGCGTGTGTGCGTGTGTGCGTGTGTGCGTGTGTGCGGTGTGTGTGTGTGTGTGTGTGTGTGTGTGTGTGTGTGTGTGTGTGTGTGTGTGTGTGTGTGTGTGTGTGTGTGTGTAAGTTCGTGTGTGTGTGTGTGTGTGCTTCCTTGGTGTTGTGTGTGTTAACTTCACCCTCCACAGCCATGAAACTGTATGGGAAATAAATGATGCCTTGCTCTTATTGTTAGTGCCAGAGTTTTAACTGTTTAACCAGAGCTGTTAAAAATACATTCAAACCATCCATTTTCCATGATCATTATCCATTATACAATTACACATGATACATTATCCATTACACATTATACTATTATACATTACACATTACCCATTATCCATTACACTATTATCCATTATACATTATACATTATACATTTACCACATTATCCATTATCCATTACACATTATCCATTATAAATTATCCATCTAACATACACATGATACATATCCATTACACATGATATATTCTCCATATACATTACACATTATCATTATACATGATCCATTAACAATTATCCTATAAATAATCATTATCCATTACACATGATCCATTATACATTATCCATTTATACATTATCCATTACCATTTCATATTAATCCAATTATCCATTACACATTATCCATTATCCATTACACATTATCCATTATACAATTTTCCATTATACATTTATCAGAGAAGTCAAAATGAACAATACACAGGCTGAATCCCAAATGGTCCTTGTCCCTACCTGCAGCTCCTTGTTCCCTACTCTGGCTCCTTGTTCCCTACCCTGGCTCCTTGTCCCTACCCTGGCCTCCTTGTTCCCTACCCTGGCTCCTTGTTCCCTACCCTGGCTCCTTGTTTCCCTACTGGCACCCTGTTCCCTAAAACATGAAGTGTTGAAAAATGAAGGCAACACAAATAAAGTCCAGACATATAATAGCTTATAAAATTAATAATATGATGACATATGAGTTGTTACACAATTATTTTGTAAAGTCATCATATTAGTGTTTTAAAAAAAAGTTATGTTTAACATTGCTTCATGTATTTAATTTTGCCGTTTTAAACCACTTTGATAGGCAATGTTGAGTGCGCTCAGTACACCAGCAGTAACCTGCCTGGAGCTCAGTCCACCAGCAGAAACCTCCCTGGAGGCTCAGTCCACCAGCAGAAACCTGCCTGGAGCTCAGTCCACCAGCAGAAACTGCCTGGAGGTCAGTCCACAGCAGAAACCTGCCTGGAGCTCAGTACACCAGCAGTAACCTGCCTGGAGGCCTCAGTACACCAGCAGTAACCTGCCTGGAGGCTCAGTCCACCAGCAGTAAACCTGCCTGGAGGCTCAGTTCACCAGCAGAAACCTGCCCTGGAGGCTCAGTCACCCAGCAGAAAACCTGCCTGGAGGCTCAGTCCACTAGCAGAAACCTGCCTGGAGGCCTCAGTCCACAGCAGAAATCTGCCTGGAGGCTCAGTCCACCAGCAGAAACCTGCCTGGAGGCTCAGTCCACCAGCAGTAACTTAGCCTGGAGGCGCTCAGTCCAGTCAGCGGATCTATTCATTATGTAAAACAACAGCTGGTGCACGATATTAAAAGGAAGTCTCCGAGGCTTCCGCCTGAGGTTAGAGGTATGCTCATAATAAACCTGTAGGCCCACTGCACTACCTAGAGAGTTTCATCTGTATTATTCATAGCTGTCTACACACCACCACAGGACTCTCTCTCTCTCTCTGTGTCTCTCGCTGTCTCTCTCTCTGTCTCTCTCTCTGTCTCTCTCTCTCTCTCTGTCTCTCTCTGTCTCTCTCGCTGTCTCTCTCTGTCTCTCTCTGTCTCTCTCTGTCTCTGTAAAATGCATTAACATGCTAGTGAGTAAATGGACACAGTGGAGGGTGTGCTTCTCTCCTATCAATTAAAAACACGTACAGACAGATACGCCAACCACTTTCAAACATCCAATTATTTAGTCTCTTAAACGTCCAGTGATTTACTAATCAACAGATGAGGATGTGAAGGGCTGTCTCTCCGGCTATGTCTCAAGTAGCACCCTGTTCCCTATGTAGTACACTACTTTTGACCAGGGCCCCATAGGGGTAAAGTGTTCCGTTCGGGACACACACTCCCTATCAGATCCATCAGCTGGCCCTGTATTTCGATGGTTAACCCAGTCACATGGTGGAGGTTTACTGGAGAGTATAGTTATGTCCTAAATGACTGCAGGGTCCATATGTCTCTGGTCTAAAGTATCGCATTCTATTTTTTGGGACATTTCCAACATCCCTGGTTTAAATGACACTAAATGACCTGACCCTGATCCTTATGGGCTACAACAGAATGATCATTCTAGAGATATATAACAGAATGTTGGTGAAATGTTCCATTGGGCTGCATCAGTTCCATTCCAAATGTTCCGTGGGCTGCGTCAGTTCCATTCCAAATGTTCCATGGGCTGCATCAGTTCCATTCCAAATGTTCCGTGGGCTGCGTCAGTTCCATTCCAAATGTTCCATGGGCTGCATCAGTTCCATTCCAAATGTTCCATGGTCTGCGTCAGTTCCATTCCAAATGTTCCATGGTCTGAATCAGTTCCATTCCAAATGTTCCATGGTCTGAATCAGTTCCATTCCAAATGTTCCATGGTCTGCATCAGTTCCATTCCAAATGTTCCATGGTCTGC
>NW_019943495.1:92223-101897 GCF_002910315.2 Salvelinus sp. IW2-2015
AAGAGAGAGATCATATATGATAGGTCCCCGCTGACTGGACTCGAGGCCTCCAGGCAAGTTACTGCTGGTGGACTGAGCTCCAGGCAAGGTTTCTGCTGGTGGACTGAGCCTCCAGGCAGGTTTCTCTGCTGGTGACTGAGCCTCCAGGCAGGTTTCTGCTAGTGGACTGAGCCTCCAGGCAGGTTCTGCTGGTGGACTGAGCCTCCAGGCAGGTTTCTGCTGGTGAACTGAGCCTCCAGGCAGGTTACTGCTGGTGGACTGAGCTCCAGGCAGGTTTACTGCTGGTGTGCTGGAGCTCCGGCAGGTTACTGCTGGTGTACTGAGCCTCCAGGCAGGTTTCTGCTGGTGGACTGAGCCTCCAGGCAGGTTTCTGCTGGTGGACTGAGCCTCCAGGCAGGTTTCTGCTGGTGGACTGAGCCTCCAGGGAGGTTTCTGCTGGTGGACTGAGCTCCAGGCAGGTTACTGCTGTGTACTGAGCGCACTCAACATTGCCTATCAAAGTGGTTTAAAACGGCAAAATTAAATACATGAAGCAATGTTAAACATAACTTTTTTTAAAAACACTAATATGATGACTTTACAAAATAATTGTGTAACAACTCATATGTCATCATATTATTATTTTATAGCTATTATTATTCCCTGGACTTTATTTGTGTTGCCTTCATTTTTCAACACTTCATTGTTTAGGGACAGGGTGCTGGGTAGGGAACAAGAGCCAGGGTAGGAACAAGGAGCCAGGGTAGGGAACAAGGAGGCCAGGGTAGGGACAAGGAGCCAGGGTAGGGAACAAGAGGAGCCAGAGTAGGGAACAAGGAGCCAGGGTAGGGAACAAGGAACCATTTGTGGGATTCAGCCTGTGTATTGTTCATTTTGACTTCTCTGATAATGTATAATGGAAAATGTATAATGGATAATGTGTAATGGATAATGGATATGTGTAATGGATAATGGTTATGAAATGGTAATGGATAATGTATATAATGGATAATGTATAATGGATCATGTGTAATTGGATAATGGATATGTATAATGGATAATTGTATAATGGATCATGTATAATGGATAATGTGTAATGTAATGGAGAATATATCATGTGTAATGGATATGTATCATGTGTATGTATAATGGATAATTTATAATGGATAATGTGTAATGGATAATGGATAATGTGTAATGTATAATGTATAATGTATAATGGATAATGTGTAATGGATAATGGGTAATGTGTAATGTATAATATAATGTGGTAATGGATAATGTATCATGTGTAATGTATAATGGATAATGTATCATGGAAAATGGATGGTTTGAATGTATTTTTACAGCTCTGGTAAACAGTTAGAACTCTGGCACTAACAATAAGAGCAAGGCATCATTTATTTCCCATACAGTTTCATGGCTGTGGAGGGTGAAGTTAACACACACAACAGACACAAGGAAGCACACACACACACACACACGAACTACACACACACCACACACACACAACACACACACACACACACACACACACACACACACACACACACACACACACACACGCACACACGCACACACGCACACACGCACACACGCACACACGCACACACGCACACACGCACACACGCACACGGGCACACAACACTCATCTAATTGAGAGTGCGCGATGCACTCAGTCATTTTCATACTGACATCTTAATGCACTTTGAAATAGACATATTGGGAGAACGAGAGGGGGAGATGGACAGAGAAAGAAAGAGGGAGAAAGGAGAGAGAGAGATTGGAAGGAGAGAGTGAGAGAGGGAGAGAGGGAAGGAGCGAGAGAGAAGGAAGGAAGGAGAAAGGAGAGAAAGTGTGTGCTAAGAGAGAATATAACAGAGGCATATAGAGAAGAAAGATGTCAACTGATGTAACCACACGCTGCAATAACGACAGTCAGCGACAGTAGTATCATCCCTCTCTGTCACGTTCCTGACCTGTTTTTCCCTTGTTTTTTGTATTTATTTAGTATGGTCAGGGTGTGAGTTGGTGGGTTGTCGATGTGTGATTTTTAATGTTGGGGTTTTGTGTGTTCGGCCTGGTATGATTCTCAATCAGAGGCAGCTGTCAATCGTTGTCCCTGATTGAGAATCATACTTAGGCAGCCGGGGATTCACGTGTGTTTTGTGGGTGTTTGTTCTTGTGTCAGTGTTTCGGCCACACAGGACTGTCACGGTAGTTCGTTTTTGTTATTTTGTATCGCATATTGTTTTGTTGTATATTAAATCACTATGGAAACTACCCACTCTGCGTATTGGTCCCGAATCCGTCTCGCCTCTCCTCGTCCGAGGAGGAGGAAGAAAATGACTATCGTTACACTCTCTTTACTCCTTCCTCTCTTCTTTTCACTCACCATTTGACTCATGTCCACACACTGGGGCTTAATAAACACTGCAGCACGATGGAAACTGATGCAGCCATGGAACATTTGGAATGGAACTGAATGCAGCCCATGGAGACATTTGGAATGGAACTGATGCAGCCCATGGAACATTTGGAATGGAAACTGACATGGGCAGACCACGGAACATTTGGAATGGAACTGATTCAGACCATGGAACATTTGGAATGGACTGATTCTAGAAAACTGTATGGGAAATAAATGATGCCTTGGCTGTTATTGTTAGTGCCAGAGTTCTAACTGTTTAACCAAGAAAGCTGAAAAATACATTCAAACCATCCATTTTCCATGATACATTATCCATTATACATTACACATGATACATTATCCATTACACATTATATATTATACATTACACATTACCCATTATCCATTACACATTATCCATTATACATTATACATTATACATTACACATTATCCATTATCCATTACACATTATCCATTATAAATTATCCATTATACATTACACATGATACATTATCCATTACACATGATATATTCTCCATTATACATTACACATTATCCATTATACATTGATCCATTATACATATCCATATACATTATCCATTATCCATACACATGATCCATTATACATTATCCATTATACATTATCCATTATCCATTTCATATTATCCATTATCCATTACACATTATCCATTATCCATACACATTATCCATTATACATTTTCCATTATACATTATCAGAGAAGTCAAAATGAACAATACACAGGCTGAATCCCAAATGGTTCCTTGTTCCCTACCCTGGCTCCTTGTTCCCTACTCTGGCTCCTTGTTCCCTACCCTGGCTCCTTGTTCCCTACCCTGGCTCCTTGTTCCCTACCCTGGCTCCTTGTTCCCTACCCTGGCTCCTTGTTCCCTACTCTGGCACCCTGTTCCCTAAACAATGAAGTGTTGAAAAATGAAGGCAACACAAATAAAGTCCAGGGAATTAATAATAGCTATAAAATAATAATATGATGACATATGAGTTGTTACACAATTATTTTGTAAAGTCATCATATTAGTGTTTTTTTTTTTTTTAAATGTTTAACATTGCTTCATGTATTTAATTTTGCCGTTTTTAACCACTTTGAAAGGCAATGTTGAGTGCGCTCAGTACACCAGCAGTAACCTGCCTGGAGGCTCAGTCCACCAGCAGAAACCTGCCTGGAGGCTCAGTCCACCAGCAGAAACCTGCCTGGAGGCTCAGTCCACCAGCAGTAACCTGCCTGGAGGCTCAGTCCACCAGCAGTAACCTGCCTGGAGGCTCAGTCCACCAGCAGAAACCTGCCTGGAGGCTCAGTCCAGTCAGCGGACTATTCATATATGTAAACAACACCTGGTGCACGATATCTAAGGAAGTCTCGAGGCTTTCCTCGCCTGAGGTAGAGTATCTCATAATAACCTGTAGGCCCCACTTACTACCTAGAGAGTTTTCATCTGTATTATTCATAGCTGTCTACACACCCACCACAGACTGATGCTGTCACCAAAACCACGCTCAATGAGCTGTATTCCGCCATAATGTAACGCTCGTCGTTGGGAGAAAGAGAGGAGGACCAAGRTGCAGCGTGGTAAGTATTCATTATGCCTTTTAATGAAAACGAATACTCGAACAAAACAACAAAACTAACGATAAACGAGAATGACACRAAACAGTCCTGTCTGGTGAAATACACARAGACAGAAAATAAACACCCGCGAAACACAGGTGGAAAAAGGCTACCTAAGTATGATTCTCAATCAGAGACAACTAACGACACCTGCCTCTGATTGAGAATCATACCAGGCCAAACGAAAAAAAAAAACATAGAAAAACGAACATAGATAACCCACCCAACTCACGCCCTGACCATACTAAAACAAAGAAATAACAATAGAACTAAGGTCAGAACGTGACAGTACCCCCCCCTAACAGCAAAAAACGCTCATCCAGAGGTGACGCTCCTAGTGTCCAGGGACTTTAATGCAGGGAATAAGGAGGATAGAATTATGGTCAGATTTGCCAAATGGAGGGTGAGGGAGAGCTTTGTACATGTACTCCACATACAGAGACGCGTACAAAGCTCTCCCTCGCCCTCCATTTGGMAAATCKGACCATAATTCCATCCTCCTGATTCCTGCTTACATGCAAACATTTAAGCAGGAAGCACCAGTGACYAGATCAATAAAAAAGTGGTCAGATGAAGCARATRCTAAGCTACAGGACTGTTTTGCTAGCACAGACTGGAACATGTTCCGGGATTCTTCCTATGGCATTGAGGAGTACACCACATCAGTCATTTGCTTCATCAATAAGTGCATTGATGACGTCGTCCCCACAGTGACTGTACGTGCATACCCCAACCAGAAGCCATGGATTACAGGCAACATCCGCACTGAGCTAAAGGCTAGAGCTGCTGCTTTCAAGAAGTGGGACTCTAAACCGGAACCTTATAAGAAATCCCGCTATGCCCTCCGACGAACCATCAAACACTCATCAAACAAGTGTCAATACAAGAATAAGATCGAATCGTACTACACCGGTTCTGACGCTTGTCGGACGTGGCAGGGCTTGCAAACCATTACAGACTACAAAGGTAGGCACAGCCGAGAGCTGCCCAGTGACACAAGCCTACCAGACGAGCTAAACTACTTCTATGCTCGCTTTGAGGCAAATAACACTGAAACATGCATGAGAGCACCAGCTGTTCCGGACGACTGTGTGATCACGCTCTCCACAGCCGATGTGAGTAAGACCTTTTAAACAGGTGAACATTCACAAGGCCGCAGAGCCAGACGGATTACCAGGACGTGTACTGCGAGCATGCACTGACCAACTGGCAAGTGTCTTCACTGACATTTTCAACCTCTCCCTGTCCGAGTCTGTAATACCAACATGTTTTAAGCAGACCACCATAGTCCCAGTGACCAAGAACGCTAAGGTAACCTGCCTAAATGACTACCGACCCATAGCACTCACGTCTGTAGCCATGAAGTGCATTGAAAGGCTGGTCATGGCTCACATCAACGCCATTTTCCCAGAAACCCTAGACCCACTCCAATTTGCATACCGCCCTAAAAGATCCACAGATGATGCAAGCTCTATTGCATTCCACACTGCCCTTTCCCACCTGGACAAAAGGAACACCTATGTGAGAATGCTATTCATTGACTACAGCTCAGCAGTCAACACCATCGTGGCCTCAAATCTCATCAATAAGCAAAGGACCCTGGGACTAAACACATCCCTCTGCAACTGGATCCTGGACTTCCTGACGGGCCACCCCCGGTGGTAAGGGTAGGTAACAAAACATCCTCCACGCTGATCCTCAACACACATGCTCAGTCCTCTCCTGCACTCCCTGTTCACTCGTGACTGCACAGCCAGGCACGACTCCAACACCATCATTAAGTTTGCCGATGACACAACAATGTTAGGCCTGATCACCGACAATGACGAGACAGCCTATAGGGAGGAGGTCCGAGACCTGGCCGTGTGGTGCCAGGACAACAACCCATCCCTCAACGTGATCAAGACAAAAGAGATGATTGTGGACTACAGGAAAAGGAGGACCGAGCACGCCCCCATTCTTGTCGACAGGGCTGTAGTGAAGCAGGTTCTGTATATATCTGGCTCTTCTTTGGACACTGTGTTAACAAACCTTCAAACGAGCTTCATTGCCATACAACACTCCTTCCRTGGCCTCCAACTGCTTTTAAATGCTAGTAAAACGAAATGCTTGCTCTTCAACTGATTGCTGCCTGTACCCGCCTACCTGACAAGCTTTACTACTATGGACGGTTCTGACTTAGAATATGTGGACAACTACAAATACCTAGGTGTCTGGTTAGACTGTAAACTCTCCTTCCAGACTCACATTACGCATCTCCAATCCAAAATTAAATATAGAATCGGCTTCATATTTTGCAACAAAACCTCCTTCTCTCATGCTGCCAAACATACCCTCGTAAAACGGACTATCCTACCGATCCTTAGACTTCGACGATGTCAGCCTCCAAAACTCAAATTGGATGCAGTCTATCACAGTGCCATCCGTTTTGTCACCAAAGCCCCATATACTACCCACCACTGCGACCTGTATGCTCTCGTTGGCTGGCCCTCTCTTCATATTCGTCGCCAAACCCACTGGCTCCAGGTCATCTACAAGTCTCTGCTAGGTAAAGTCCCAGCCTTATCTCAACTCACTGGTCCCCATAGCAACACCCACCAGTAGCACGCGCTCCAGAAGGTATATTTCACTGTTGATCCCCAATAGCCAACACCTTTGGCCGCCTTTCCTTCCAGTTCTCTGCTGCCAATGACTGGAACGAATTGCAAAAACCACCGAAGCTGTAGTCTTATTTCTCCCTCTCTAACATTAAGCATGAGCTGTCAGAGCAGCTTACCGATCACTGTACCTGTACACAGCCCGTAGGTAAATAGCCCACCCAACTACCTCATCCCCAGTATCTCTACTTGCACATCTTCATCTGTACATCTGTCACTCCAGTGTTAATGCTAAATTGTAATTATTTTTCCTCTATGGCCTATTTATTGTCTTACCTCCCTAATCTTACTACATTTTCACACACTGTACATATACTTTTTCTGTTGTGTTATTAACTGTACGTTTGTTTATCCCATGGGGGCTTGTCCAGCCACTCTGTGTTGTTTTTGTCGCACTACTTTGCTTTATTTTGGCCAGGTCGCAGTTGTAAATGAGAACTTGTTCTCAACTGGCCTACCTGGTTAAATAACGGTGAAATAAATGTTTTAAAAGGTTGACAGCTTTAATTTCCTTGGTGTCTACATCAACAACAAACTATCATGGTCCAAGCACACCAAGACAGTCGTGAAGAGGGCACAACAAAACCTATTCCCCCTCAGGAGACTGAAAAGATTTGGCATGGTTCCTCAGATCCTCAAAGGTTCTACAGCTGCACCATCGAGAGCATCCTGACTGTTTGCATCACTGCCTGGTATGGCAACTGTTCGGCCTCCGACCGCAAGGCACTACAGAGGGTAGTGCGTACGGCCCAGTGCATCACTGGGGCCAAGCTTCCCGCCATCCAGGACCTCTATAGCAGGCGGTGTCAGAGGAAGGCCCTAAAAATTGTCAAAGACTCCAGCCACACTATTCATAGACTGTTCTCTCTGCTACTGCACAGCAAGCGGTACCGGAGCGCCAAGTTTAGGTCCAAAAGGCTTCTAAACAGCTTCTATCCCCAAGCCATAAGACTGCTGAAGAATTAATCAAATAGCCACCGGACTATTTGCATTTCCCCCTCCCCCTCTTTTACACCGCTTCTACTCTGTGCATAGTCACTTTAATAACTCTACTTACAGTACATGTACATATTACCTCAATTACCTCGACTGACCGGTGCCCCCGCACATTGACTCTGTACCGGTACCCCCTGTATAAAGTCTCGCTATTTTTATTTTACTGCTGCTCTTTAACTACTTGTAACTTTTTTACATTTATTTTTTGTATTTTTTAAACTGCATTGTTGGTTAGGGGCTTGTAAGTAAGCATTTCACTGTGAGGTCTACACCTGTTGTATTCGGCACACAAATAACATTTGATTTGATTTATTTCTGCAAAGATACATTGCGTAAAAGAATCTAAAAACAATTACTCAAAATTCTCTAAAAACATTGTTGGAAGAAAATCAAAATTATTAAGTTGAGGGAAATATTGTTATTAAAATGTAGTCAATTAAATCGCTAATTTTATATCCCTTCGGTCATCCTCATAAAATAAAAATTTTGGGCTGTCAAATGAAATTAACAAATCACTGAAACGAGTCTATCATTTTTATTAAGTGTAATAATTTTTTTTCCCATTTCAATTCTCCCCAGAATATATATATCTTTTTTTTACAGTGTATCCTGTATAGTGCACTACTTTTGACCAGGGCCCAGGGCTCTTATCGGAAGTAGTGCACTATCAATATAGTGCCATTTGGGACACAGGCCCAGACACAGCTGGATTAGAAAAGAGAAGAAAAACACATTTTATCTATCATGTGAATTCTCTTTGCTCTGAACGGGAGAGAGAGAGTTAGATTAGTTGTAGACTTCTTTGCTCTGAACGGGAGAGAGAGAGAGAGTTAGATTTTAGTTGTAGACTTCTTTTGAAGGACAGAGAGTTAGATGAGCGTTAACATTTTATAGGTAGCTGTGCTTTTGATGGGGCCCCTGGAGAAGAAAAAAAAAGTCCTCCTGAAAAATAATTTCTAAAGGAATGTGTTCTGCTTTCTGTTTGGAAATAGAAGCTCTGGTTGTAACTGAGTGAAGACGCATATGAAAGAGAGAATGTGTATTTGTGTGTGTCTGAACCCAATGATATAGGGATCATTCTACCAGGTAGATCGGTTCAGATACGTATGGTCCATTAAGCACTGGTCTTGGGCTGGGGACTTTGCTCTATGTGATTACAATGTGAAGATTCATTCATTAGTGTGAGTCCATAAGAACGCGTGTCATTTGTTGGTCAGGGTACAATAGCTCAGGTCTCAGAGGTGGTGATTTTACTATGTGATGCTAGAATAGCCACAACAAGCTACCGTCCACCACATGTACCATATTTGGGGCGGCAGGTAACCTAGTGGATAGCGCGCGTTGGGCAAGTAACCAAAAGGTTGCTGGATCGAATCCCTCAGCTGACAAGGTAAARATCTGTCGTTCTGCCCACAGAACAAGGCAGTTAACCCACTGTTCCTCCGGTAGGCCGTCATTTGTAAATAAGAATTTGTTCTTAACTGACTTGCCTGGTTAAATAAAGGTTAAATATTGTGTTCCATATCTGTTTGTGTTTTAAGGTGAATGACTCAATGTTCCCTCTAAGTGTGCACAGCGCAGAGACTGATGGCTGCACACAAATATCAGGCCAAAGAGAGAAACACCAGATTGAACTTCACACAACTTTCTAGAGCATTTGATCACCAACCGGTCGATTGCGATCCACTGGTCGTCTCGTCGATTGGCAAACATTTGTGTAAAAAAAACAACAACGATAAAGCCTTGTTTTCCTATTTTATTGAGTGGTCTCGGGCTGTCGATGGTAGGTGCACCCGATTCATCTGTCCTGCGCGCCGAGTAGGCCAACTGTTCCCATTTTGAACCATTTCATGTGTCTAAAGGTTCAAACTCTGCTTTCCTGGCTGGCCCAGAGAGCAAATCAAGTGCACTATAGGTCTACCGCTGCTGGCCAATCGGATGGCTCAGATGACCGTGTCTGCAGTAACCTAGCAGGCGTAAAAGAA
>NW_019943495.1:102557-107646 GCF_002910315.2 Salvelinus sp. IW2-2015
AGAGAGCAAATCAAGTGCACTATAGGTCTACCGCTGCTGGCCAATCGGATGGCTCAGATGACCGTGTCTGCAGTAACCTAGCAGGCGTAAAAGAATGCTACAGCAAAGTTGATACTGTGAAATGTTAAAACGTTTAAAACCATGACTAGAGAGAGACTGTCAACGAATATAGCAAAGAGCTGCTGTTTTTATGAGTGAGTTCATGTTTAAGGTCTTAGTCAGCCCTGTCAACACTTTGTACTCAACACTTTGTATTCAACACTTTGTATTCAACACTTTGTATTCAACACTTTGTATTCAACACTTTGTATTCAACACTTTATATTCAACACTTCCTATTTCCACTCAGCGCAGAAGAGAGAGTGAAATGCTTGCTCTTCAACTGATTGCTGCCTGTACCCGCCTACCTGACAAGCTTTACTACTATGGACGGTCCTGATTAGAATATGTGGACAACTACAAATACCTAGGTGTCTGGTTAGACTGTAACTCTCCTTCCAGACTCACATTACGCATCTCAATCCAAAATTAAATATAGAATCGGCTTCATATTTTGCAACAAAACCTCCTTCTCTCATGCTGCAAAACATACCCTCTGTAAAACGGACCTATCCTACCGATCCTTAGACTTCGACGATGTCAGCCTCCAAAACTCAAATTGGATGCAGTCTATCACAGTGCCATCCGTTTTGTCACCAAAGCCCATAACTACCACCACGCGACTGTATGCTCTCGTTGGCTGGCCTCTCTTCATATTCGTCGCAAACCCACTGGCTCCAGTCATCTACAAGTCTCTGCTAGGTAAACCCAGCCTTATCTCAACTCACTGGTCCCATAGCAACACCCACACGTAGCACGCGCTCCAGAAGGTATATTTACACTGTTGATCCCCAATAGCCAACACCTTGGCCCGCTTCCTTCAGTTCTCTGCTGCCAATGACTGGACGAATTGCAAAAACCACCGAAGCTGTAGTCTTATTCTCCTCTCTCTAACATAAGCATGAGCTGTCAAGAGAGCTTACCGATCACTGTACCTGTACACAGCCCGTAGGTAAATAGCCCACCCAACTACCTCATCCCAGTATCTCTACTTGCAACATCTTCATCTGTACATCTGTCACTCCAGTGTTTAATGCTAAATTGTAATTATTTTTCCTCTATGGCCTATTTATTGTCTTTACCTCCCTAATCTTACTACATTTTCCACACACTGTACATATCCTTTTTCTGTGTGTGTTATTAACTGTACGTTTTGTTTATCCCCATGGGGCTTTGTCCAGCCACTCTGTGTTGTTTTTGTCGCACTACTTTGCTTTATTTGGCCAGGTCGCAGTTGTAAATGAGAACTTGTCCTCAAACTGGCCTACCTGGTTAAATAACGGTGAAATAAATGTTTTAAAAGGTTGACAGCTTTAAATTTCCTTGGTGTCTACATCAACAACAAAACTATCATGGTCCAAGCACACCAAGACAGTCGTGAAGAGGGCACAACAAACCTATTCCCCCTCAGGAGACTGAAAAGATTTGGCATGGTTCCTCAGATCCTCAAAGGTCTATCAGCTGCACCATCGAGAGCATCCTGACTGTTTGCATCACTGCCTGGTATGGCAACTGTTGGCCTCGACCGCAAGGCTACAGAGGGTAGTGCGTTACGGCCCAGTGCATCACTGGGGCCAAGCTTCCCGCCATCCAGGACCTCTATAGCAGGCGGTGTCAGAGGAAGGCCCTAAAAATTGTCAAAGACTCCAGCCACAACTATTCAATAGACTGTTCTCTTGCTACTGCACAGCAAGCGGTACCGGAGCGCCAGTTTAGGTCAAAAGGCTTCTAAACAGCTTCTATCCCCAAGCATAAGACTGCTGAAGAATTAATCAAATAGCCACCGGACTATTTGCATTTCCCCTCCCCCTCTTTTACAACCGCTTCTACTCTGTGCAAGTCACTTTAATACTCTACATTACAGTACATGTAAATTTACCTCAATTCCTCGACTGACCGGTGCCCCCGCACATGACTCTGTACCGGTACCCCCTGTTATAAAGTCTCGCTATTTTTATTTACTGCTGCTCTTTAACTACTTGTAAACTTTTTTTACATTTATTTTTTGTATTTTTTAAACTGCATTGTTGGTTAGGGGCTTGTAAGTAAGCATTTTCACTGTGAGGTCTACACCTGTTGTATTCGGCAACAAAATAACATTTGATTTGATTTATTTCTGCAAAGATACATTGCGTAAAAGAATCTAAAAACAATTACTCAAATTCTCTAAAAAACATTGTTGGAAGAAAATCAAAATTATTAAGTTGAGGGAAATATTGTTATTAAAATGTAGTCAATTAAATCGCTAATTTTATATCCCTTCGGTCATCCTCATAAAATAACATTTTTGGGCTGTCAAATGAAATTAACAATCACTGAAACGAGTCTATCATTTTAATTAAGTGTAATAATTTTTTTTCCCATTTCAATTCTCCCCAGAATATATATATCTTTTTTTACAGTGTAATCCTGTATAGTGCACTACTTTTGACCAGGGCCCAGGGCTCTTATCGAAGTAGTGCACTATCAATATAGTGCCATTTGGGACACAGGCCAGACACAGCTGGATTAGAAAAGAGAAGAAAACACATTTTATCTATCATGTGAATTCTCTTTGCTCTGAACGGGAGAGAGAGAGTTAGATTAGTTGTAGACTTCTTTTGCTCTGACGGGAGAGAGAGAGAGACGTTAGATTTATAGTTGTAGACTTCTTTTGAAGGAACGAGAGTTAGATGAGCGTTAACATTTTATAGTAGCTGTGCTTTTGATGGGGGCCCCTGGAGAAGAAAAAAAAAGTCCTCCTGAAAAATAATTTCTAAAGGAATGTGTTCTGCTTTCTGTTTGGAAATAGAAGCTCTGGTTGTAACTGAGTGAAGACGCATATGAAAGAGAGAATGTGTATTTGTGTGTGTCCTGAACCCAATGATATAGGGATCATTCTACCAGGTAGATCGGTTCAGATCGTATGGTCCATTAAGACTGGTCTTGGGCTGGGACCTTTGCTCTATGTGATTACAATGTGAAGATTAATCATTAGTGTTGAGTCCATAAGAACGCGTGTCAATTTGTGTCAGGGTACAATAGCTCAGGTCTCAGAGGTGGTGATTTTACTATGTGATGCTAAGAATAGCCACAAAAGCTACCGTCCACCACATGTACCAATTTGGGGCGGCAGGTAACCTAGTGGAATAGCGCGCGTTGGGCAAGTCAAAAAGGTTGCTGGATCGATCCCTCAGCTGACAAGGTAAAAATCTGTTCGTTCTGCCCAAGAACAAGGCAGTTAACCACTGTTCCTCCGGTAGGCCGTCATTTTGTAATAAGAATTTGTTCTTAACTGACTGCCTGGTTAAATAAAGGTTATATTGTGTTCCATATCTGTTTGTGTTTTAAAGGTGAATGACTCAATGTTCCTCTAAGTGTGCCAGCGCAGAGACTGAGATGGTGCACACAAATATCAGGCCAAAGAGAGAAACACCAGATTGAACTTCAACCAACTTTCAGAGCATTTGATCACCAACCGGTCGATTGCGATCACTGGTCGTCTCGTCGATTGGCAACATTTGTGTAAAAAAACAACAACGATAAAGCCTTGTTTTCTATTCTTATTGAGTGGTCTCGGGCTGTCGATGGTAGGTGCACACCCGATTCATCTGCTCCTGCGCGCCGAGTAGGCCAACTGTTCCATTTTGAACCATTTCATGTGTCTAAAGGTTCAAACTCTGCTTTCCTGGCTTGGCCAGAGAGCAAATCAAGTGCACTATAGGTTCTAACCGTGCTGGCAATCGGATGGCTCAGATGACCGTGTCTGCAGTAACCTAGCAGCGTAAAAGAAAGCTACAGCAAAGTTGATACTGTGAAATGTTAAAACGTTTAAAACAAGACTAGAGAGAACTGTCAACGAATAGACAAAGAGGTGCTGTTTTTATGAGGAGTTCATGTTTAAGGTCTTAGTCAGCCCTGACGTCAACACTTTGTACTTCACACTTTGTATCTCAACACTTTGTATCCACAACTTGTATCAACACTTTGTATCAACACTTTGTATTCAACACTTTGTATTCAACACTTTTATAACATTTCAAACTTCCTATTTCCACTTCAGCGCTAACAATAAGCACTGCAGCAGTATGAACGAGTACAACCAGCACTGCAAGCAGTAAATGAACGACTTACAACAAGCACTGCAGCCAGTAATGAACGATGTACAACCACTGCACATGCAGCAGTAATGAACCGACTACAACAAGCACTGCAACGCAGTTAAATTGAGACAGAGTACAACCCAGCACTGCAGCTGTAATGAACGAGTACAACCACAACTGCAAGCAGTAATGATACAAGACTACAACACACAGCACTGCAGCAAGTAAATGATCGACTACAACAAGCACTGCAGCAGTAAATGATGACTACAACCAGCACTGCCAGCAGTAAATGAAACGACGTACAACAAGCAACTGCAGCAGTAATGAACGAGTACAACCAGCACTGCAGCAGTAATGAACGACTACAAACAAGCACTGCAGCATAATGAACGAGTACAACCAGCACTGCCAGCATGTAATGAACGAGTACACACCAGCACTTGCAGCAAGTAATGAACGCTACAACCAGCACAGCCTGCAGCAGTAATGAATCGACTACAACAAGCACTGCAGGCAGTAATGAACTGACTACAACCAAGCACTGCAGCAGTAATGAACGACTACAACAGGGCACTGCAGCAGTAATGAACGAGTACAACAGCACTGCAGCAGTAATGAACGACTACAACAAGCACTGCAGCAGTAATGAAACGAGCACAACCAGCACTGCAGCAGTAATGAACGACTACAACAAGCACTGCAGCAGTAATGAACAGAGTATACAACAGCACTGCAGCAGTAATGAACGACTACAACAAGCACTGCAGCAGTAATGAACGAGTACAACCAGCACTGCAGCAGTAATGAACCGACTACAACAGCACTGCAGCAGTAATGAACGAGTACAACCAGCACTGCAGCATGTAATGAACCGACTACAACAAGCACTGCAGCAGTAATGAACC
>NW_019943495.1:109929-113316 GCF_002910315.2 Salvelinus sp. IW2-2015
GAGTACAACCAGCACTGCAGCTGTAATGAACGACTACAACCAGCACTGCAGCAGTAATGAACGAGTACMACAAGCACTGCAGCAGTAATGAACGAGTACAACCAGCACTGCAGCTGTAATGAATGAGTAGGAAAGTGTATCTATAGCCGTTGTTGTTATAATTAGCATCTTRGGTCTTTTTTTTTAATATCGAGGAATATTTCACTTTGTCTTGTCACAGGAGTAACAACACGAATTTGTGCGTGAGGCAGAAATAATGAGGTGCGACTCAAGTTTCGCCATCAGCTGGAAGACGGTGTCCATTTTGGGTCAGTGTCAGTGGAGGAAAGGGAGAGAGGAGGGATATTGAGATGGGGACCCTCAGTCTGATGCTCTCTCCCTGCGCTGAGACCGACCATCAGATGCAGACACCATCAGCCCAGTAAATTGAAAATAAAAAGCAAACTATTGAAATGTGTGCTCACTCAGCTGTACTTCACAAGTAATACAACAATGGATCTATTACCGGTGTGATCATATAGCCTACCTCAAATGTTGAAATATATATATWTTTTTTTAAATGGCCCGAACAACAATGCAYCAGAGTAGGATTCTATTGCATTGACACGCACTACTCTACACTGACCGGTGCGGCATAACCAATCAGAGCTGCAGTAGGCCTATATGCAAATAGACCATTGCAATATATGGATCTGTGCCATTTACTTTGAACTGGACTGTGTTTACAGCATGAGCGGTTGTGAGTAGATGTGCTAGTTCCGAGATCAAAGCGAGAGCTGCATGTGTCCAGTTATTGATCACGTGTAGTCAGCAATATGGGAGTGACTGCTTCCTACAAGAGCACAAAACGTGTACATTTCTAGACAACTTTGAAAAGCGAGTCAGGTAAAGAGCTTTTTTTATGTTTTAAAGGGGCAGTGTTGTATTTTGAGACAGACTTGAATAAGATAAGTAGTCAATAGGCAGATGCTACCATCATTTGTCTGATTCTCTGTAATAATGATATGGGAATAATACTACATTTTATTTTGTAAAGTGGTTTCTTGCATCAAACAACACAACAACATGTCCAGTCCCCTCCTTGTCTGAAGGAGAAGTAGATAAACAGGTTAAAGTCCTGCATGTTTTTTTTCTMAAAATTCTCATGGAATTTAGGCCTACTTTGAACACCACACATTGGCTGCTGAATGATAGAACAGCTATCTATATGTTTAAAATGTTACGGGACACATTTTCTCCATTGTTTTTGATGGTAGGCCACTCTGTTAGGCCTACATTATGATCAAATAGCCACAGTAGCCTATTTGATCACTGTTAAACCTTCACCGACCTTCGCCTCTCACGAGTCCGTACGGGACTTGCAGTGATGGGACAATACTGTACCTACCAGTTGGGGAGAAAAATGAAGAAAAATAAATACTTAAAGTGCCTCTGTGTTCACAGTAAACGCACACTGGAAGTTGCACAGAATTTTCACAAAGTTTGCGCTTTACAGACCTGAAATTTGCTCATAGCCCGAAAGGCATTAGAGGGAACATTGGTCAGGAGTCCTCACAAGTCCAGTAAAAGATTGTGGGCCCATTGTATAGACTTTTGTAGAGAGGTGTACAACACTCTCAGGTGTTCTTGATTGAAACACGGTTGTCAGTTTAACAATCACGGTCAGATTGGATTGGAGACCAGCAGTATTCCCTGCCTATTTGACCCAGATAGAAATAGTTCCCAGAATGACTGAGCTCCTAAAAACCAGGACTCTGCTCTGAGCCCCTCCACAGATCTGTTCCTGAAGGGGTCTCTCACCTGCTAAATGCAGGTCTGTTCCTGAAGGAAGCTTTCACCTAAATGCAGGTCTGTTCCTGAAGGAAGCTTTCACCTAAATGCAGGTCTGTTCCTGAAGGAACTTCATCACTAAATGGCAGGTCTGTTCCTGAAGGAAGCTTTCACCTAAATGCAGGTCTGTTCCTGAAGGGAAACTTTTCACCCTAAATGCAGGTCTGTTCCTGAAGGATAGTCTTTCACCTAAATGCAGGTCTGTTCCTGAAGGAAGCTTTCACCTAAATGCAGGTCTGTTCCTGAAGGAAGCTTTCACCTAAATGCAGGTCTGTTCCACTGTGACCCTGGTGTGTGTGTGTGCGTTTTATGTCTGTGTGTATGTATATGCGTGTGCATCAGTGTATGACCCCATTGTGCTAGTTGTAAAGACTGGTAATGGAGAGAGAGAGAGATTTTAGATTTAGAGTTAGTTAAACTTGTATTTTTCGGCAAGGACAGATACAGGATACTACCCTCCACAACATAACCTTCACGCCAAATCAAAACTCTAAATAACCTGGAAGGATTCCCTACTACCAAAGATTCATGTTTCTAAGCTATACAGGAAACGCTACCAAGCTTGCTAGGACAGAGCAGATCTGACTGCTACTTAAATTAGCAATGAGGTGTGAAGTGAGAGGTGTCAAAGCCCTTGAGCCCAACAGTGGCAGGACAGTTTCACAGCCTCCACCAAACCAAATGCAGAGGCCTTTGAAGCCTCCTCCCATTGTTCAGAGGTCATTACAATACAGTACCCTTTGGATGTAAAACATTTGAAAAGCACGAAAAGAGTTACAAAAAATAATCTTGTTATAGAAAATCAAKAGACACTTTTTTTGGCTGACTATTATAGAAATGGCAACATAAGTAACTTACTCTCCCACACAGATCATCCCCTGGCATTGCACAGTGCTATATTTACACACTACCCCTCTGTTAAGAGGGGGGGGGTGTTAACGATGGGTTGAAACTGAGGATACTAGACAACGAGGACTCTGAGTCAGCTAATATAAATCCCTGGAACAGTATTGGTACAGGGTAACTCCAAAAAGTTTCAGCTGGACTTTCACATAATCAAACAATTTGCCCGGCAGGATAAGCTCTCTGTTGAGAAAGACCCCAAGTGTGTCAGAACAGACCTCTTCATTAAACAACCCCACAGACGAGCAACCCCAAAGCGTACAGTCAACCTCCCAGCCAAGAGTACTACTCCCTAATTTAACTGAAGAATACATTCACCCAGCTGGAGGTAATGCAGGTGGAGCTGGAACAGCAGGTGAACTCACTCCAGTCAGCACAAAAAATTGTCCAACAAAACCCCCCTCAACCAGACCCAGAGAGCTGGAGGGGGAGAGAGACATGTCTGAACTCTGGACTTTGCTGAGACAACATCTACAGGACAAAGAGCAGGAGCAGGAGAAGAACAGAGCACTAGAGGAGAGGATCAGACTGCTGGAGGTGAGGGGGATGGCGTGTGACAGAGACCCACTAGAGAGGTGGCCACCCACGCAGAGAATCCAGCAGAACAGCCCACCTCAGACCCTGACCATAGCCTCGACATCACAGCAGAACAGA
>NW_019943495.1:115442-127600 GCF_002910315.2 Salvelinus sp. IW2-2015
GAAGGACCAAAACACGACATGGAACAATAATCAACAAGACAATGGTGAACAGAGTGCACATACAGTGGGGAGAACAAGTATGTATACACTGCCGATTTTGCAGGTTTTCCAACTTACAAAGCATGTAGAGGTCTGTAATTTTTACATAGGTACACTTCAACTTGTGAGAGACGGAATCTAAAACAAAAATCCAGAAAATCACATTGTATGATTTTTAAGTAATTAATTTGCATTATTGCATGACATAAGTATTTGATACATCAGAAAAAGCAGAACAATATTTGGTACAGAAACCTTTGTTTGCAATTACAAAGATCATACGTTTCCGTAGTTATTGACCAGGTTTGCACACACTGCAGCAGGGATTTTGGCCCACTCCTCCATACAGACCTTCTCCAGATCCTTCAGGTTTTCGGGGCTGTCGCTGGGCAATACGGACTTTCAGCTCCCTCCAAAGATTCTATTTGGGTTCAGGTCTGGAGACTGGCTAGGCCACTCCAGGACCTTGAGATGCTTCTTACGAGCCACTCCTTAGTTGCCCTGGCTGTTGTGTTTCGGGTCGGTGTCATGCTGGAAGATCCAGCCACGACCCATCTTCAATGCTCTTACTGAGGGAGGGAGGTTTTGGCCAAGATCTCGCGATACATGGCCCCATCCATCCTCCCCTCCAATATGGTGCAGTCGTCCTGTCCCCTTTGCAGAAAAGCATCCCCAAAGAATGAGTTTCCACCTCCATGCTTCACGGTTGGGAGGGTTTCTGGGTTGTACTCAACCTTCTTCTTCCCCAAACACGGCGAGTGGAGTAGACCAAAAAGCTCTATTTTTGTCTCATCAGACCACATGACCTTCTTCCCATTCCTCCTCTGGATCACCAGATGGTCATTGGCAAACTTCAGACGGGCCTGGAAATGCGCTGGCTTGAGCAGGGGGACCTTGCATGCGCTGCAGGATTTCAATCCATGACGGTTGTAGTGTGTTACTAATGGTTTTCTTTGAGACTGGGTCCCAGCTTCTCTCAGGTCATTGACCAGGTCCTGCCTGGTAGTTATGGCTGACCCTCACCTTTCTCATGATCATTGATGCCCCACGAGGTGAGATCTTGCATGGAGCCCCAGACCGAGGGTGGTTGACCGTCATCTTCAACTTCTTCCATTTTCTAAAAATTGCGCCAACAGTTGTTGCCTTCTCACAAGCTGCTTGCCTATTGTCCTGTAGCCCATCCCAGCCTTGTGCAGGTCTACAATTTTATCCCTGATGTCCTTACACAGCTCTCTGGTCTTGGCCATTGTGGAGAGTTGGGGATCTGTTTGATTGAGTGTGTGGACAGGTGTCTTTTATACAGGTAACGAGTTCAAACAGGTGCAGTTAATACAGTAATGAGTGGAGAACAGGAGGGCTTCTTAAAGAAAAACTAACAGGTCTGTGAGAGCCGGAATTCTTACTGGTTGGTAGGTGATCAAATACTTAGTCATGCAATTAAAATGCAAATGAATTACTTAAAAATCATAAAATGTGATTTTCTGGATTTTTGTTTTAGATTCCGTCTCTCAAGTTGAAGTGTACCTATGATAAAAATTACAGACCTCTACATGCTTTGTAAGTAGGAAAACCTGCAAAATCGGCAGTGTATCAATACTTGTTCCCCCACTGTATATACACACATACATATCAGGGGGAATGGGAACCAGGTGTGCGTAATGAGACAAGACAGTCCGGGGTTGATGGTAATGAATCCAGTTCAGTGACGCCTAGAAGACCGGCGACATAGACCTCTGGAGCTGGTGCACGGAATGAACAGCAGTACCGGGGGGAATCCATGACAGTACCCCCCCCCCCCCCCCCCCCTCCTGACACACTGCAGCGGAACGTCATCGTCTCCGGAATGACCACGGGAATGACCACGGGGACGACCACGGGGACGACCACAGGGATGCGCGTCGGTCAGTGAAGCATCCAGGATGTCCACCGCAGGAACACATTACCACTCCTCTGGCGGTCCTCGGGCTACCTCTGGGCCGTACCTCGGGCCGTACCTCTGGGCCGTACCTCTGGGCGCTCCTTGGGGCGTACCTCTGGGCCGTACCTCTGGGCCGTACCTCTGGCCGTACCTCTGGGCCTACCTCGGGCCGTAGTTACCTCTGGGCCTAGTACCTCTGGGCCGTACCTCTGGGCCGCGACCCTGGGCCGTACCCCCCCGTTTGGACACCAGAGTTTAGAAACTGTTTTGGGAAAACGTTTTATTTCTTACATTCTGGTTTGAGTCCAAAAGGGTACAATCTGTGGCTTGTGTATGTCCTCAGTGGGTGTTGGGTTGTCAGGATGGCTATCGGGGTGGCTGACAGGGGGGGGGGGGTGCTCAGAGGGGGGGGATCCCCTGAGTTTGGGGTTCTTCATTTTGTCTGTTCTGCTGTGAGTCGAGGCTATGGTCAGGTCTGAGGTGTGTTCTGCTGGATTCTCTGCGTGGGTGGCCACCTCTCTAGTGGGTCTCTGTCACACGGCCATCCCCCTCACCCCAGCAGTCTGACCTTTCTAGGGCTCTGTTCTCTCCTGCTCCTGCCTCTTTGTCCTGTAGATGTTGTCTCAGCAAAGTCCAGAGTTCAGACATGTCTCTCCCCCTCCAGCTCTCTGGGTCTGGTTGAGGGGGTTTTGTGGACAATTTTTGTGCTGACTGGAGTGAGTTCACCTGCTGTTCCAGCTCCACCTGCATTACCTCCAGCTGGGTGAATGTATTCTCAGTTAAATTAGAGGAGTAGTACTCTTGGCTGGGAGGTTGACTGTACGCTTGGGGTTGCTCGTCTGGGGTTGTTTAATGAAGAGGTCTGTTCTGACACACTGGGGTCTTTCTCAACAGAGAGCTTATCCTGCGGGCAAATTGTTTGATTATGTGAAGTCCAGCTGAAACTTTTTGGAGTTACCCTGTACCAATACTGTTCCAGGATTTATATAGCTGACTCAGAGTCCTCGTTGTCTAGTATCCTCAGTTTCAACCCATCGTTAACACCCCCCCCTCTTAACAGAGGGGTAGTGTGTAAATATAGCACTGTGCAATGCCAGGGGATGATCTGTGTGGGAGAGTAAGTTACTTATGTTGCCATTTCTATAATAGTCAGCCAAAAAAAGTGTCTATTGATTTTCTATAACAAGATTATTTTTTGTAACTCTTCGTGCTTCAAATGTTTTACATCCAAAGGGTACTGTATTGTAATGACCTCTGAACAATGGGAGGAGGCTTCAAAGGCCTCTGCATTTGGTTTGGTGGAGGCTGTGAAACTGTCCTGCCACTGTTGGGCTCAAGGCTTGACACCTCTCACTTCACACCTCATTGCTAATTTAAGTAGCAGTCAGATCTGCTCTGTCCTAGCAAGCTGGTAGCGTTTCCTGTATAGCTTAGAAACATGAATCTTGGTAGAGGAATCCTTCCAGGTTATTTAGAGTTTTGATTGGCGTGAAGGTTATGTTGTGGAGGTAGTACCTGTATCTGTCCTTGCCGAAAAATACAAGTTTAACTAACTCTAAATCTAAAATCTCTCTCTCTCTCCATTACCAGTCTTTACAACTAGCACAATGGGGTCATACACTGATGCACACCATATACATACACACAGACATAAAACGCACACACACACACCAGGGTCACAGTGGAACAGACCTGCATTTAGGTGAAAGCTCTTCAGGAACAGACCGTGCATTTAGGGAAAGCTTCCTTCAGGAACAGACCTGCATTTAGGTGAAAGCTTCCTTCAGGAACAGACCTGCATTTAGGTGAAAGCTTCCTTCAGGACAGACCTGCATTTAGGTGAAAGCTTCCTTCAGGAACAGACCTGCATTTAGGTGAAAGCTTCCTTCAGGAACAGACCTGCATTTAGGTGAAAGCTTCCTTCAGGAACAGACCTGCATTTAGGTGAAAGCTCCTTCAGGAACAGACCTGCATTTAGGTGAAGCTCCTTCAGGAACAGACCTGCATTTAGGTGAAAGCTTCCTTCAGGAACAGACCTGCATTTAGCAGGTGAGAGACCCCTTCAGGAACAGATCTGTGGAGGGGCTCAGAGCAGAGTCCTGGTTTTTAGGAGCTCAGTCATTCTGGGAACTATTCTATCTGGGTCAAATAGGCAGGGAATACTGCTGGTCTCCAATCCAATCTGACCCGTGATTGTTAAACTGACAACCGTGTCAATCAAGAACACCTGAGAGTGTTGTACACCTCTCTACAAAAGTCTATACAATGGGCCCACAATCTTTTACTGGACTTGTGAGGACTCCTGACCAATGTTCCCTCTAATGCCTTTCGGGCTATGAGCAAATTTCAGGTCTGTAAAGCGCAAACTTTGTGAAAATTCTGTGCAACTTCCAGTGTGCGTTTACTGTGAACACAGAGGCACTTTAAGTATTTATTTTTCTTCATTTGTTCTCCTCATGAGTACCTGTGCTCTGTTGTTTCTGCTTTCGTGCTGCGCGTTATTGTGTACTTCTTATTACGRGTCTCGTCCCGTGTATTGTTGTGCACTTGTTATTACGGGTCTCGTCCCGTGTATTGTTGTGTACTTCTTATTACGAGTCTCGTCCCGTGTATTGTTGTGCACTTSTTATTACGAGTCTCGTCCCGTGTATTTATTAGAGGTTTAACCTCGCTCTTGTGTTTGGGTTACAGCGTTTTTTAATACGTGTTTGTTTTAGGCTTCGTCCCAGTGCCTTTTCATGGCATGTTGTATTTTTGTGTGGAGTTTTTAAAACCCCACTATTACGTTTTCCTGCGCCTGTCTCCAATCATTTATACAACGTGACAATCTGGTGCTTCGGTCCCCAACCAGGGAGGGCCTACAGCAGCACATAGATCTTCTGCACAGATGCTGTCAGAACTGGGTCCTGACAGTAAATCAAGACAAAAATAATGGTGTTCCAAAAAAAGGTMAATTTGCCAGGACCCCGAATACAAATTCCATCTAGACACCGTTGCCCTAAAGCACACAAAAAACTATACATACCTCGGCCTAAACATCAGCGTCACAGGTAACTTCCATAAAGCTGTTAACGATCTGAGAGACAAGGCAAGAAAGGCCTTCTATGCCATCAAAAGGAACATAAAATTCAACATACCAATGAGGATCTGGCTAAAAAATAMTTGAATCAGTTATAGAATCCATTGCCCTTTATGGTTGTGAGGTCTGGGGTCCRCTCACCAACCAAGAATTCACAAAATGGGACAAACACCAAATTGAGACTCTGCATGCAGAATCCTGCAAAAAATATCCTCTATGTACCACGTAAAACACCAAATAATGCATGCAGAGCAGAATTAGGCAGATACCCGCTAATTATTAAAATCCAGAAAAGAGCCGTTAAATTCTACAACCACCTAAAAGGAAGCGATTCCCAAACCTTCCATAACAAAGCCATCACCTACAGAGAGATGAACCTGGAGAAGAGCCCCCTAAGCAAGCTGGTCCTTGGGCTCTGTTCAAAAACACAAACAGACCCCACAGAGCCCCAGGAAAGCAAAGCAATTAGACCCAACCAAATCATGAGAAAACTAAAAGATAATTACTTGACACATCGGAAAGATTTAACAAAAAACAGAGCAAACTAGAATGCTATTTGGACCTAAACAGAGAATACACAGTGGCAGAATACCTAACCACTCTGACTGACCCAAAATTAAGGAAAGCTTTGACTATGTACAGACTCAGTGAGCATAGCCTTGCTATTGAGAAAAGCCGCCGTAGACAGACCTGGCTCTCAAGAGAAGACAGGCTATGTGCACACTGCCCACAAAATGAGGTGGAAACTGAGCTGCACTTCCTAACCTCCTGCCCAATGTATGACCATATTAGAGACACATATTTCCCTCAGATTACACAGACCCACAAAGAATTGGAAAACAAATCCAATTTTGATAAACTCCCATATCTACTGGGTGAATCACAGCAGCCATCACAGCAGCAAGATTTGTGACCTGTTGCCACAAGAAAAGGGCAACCAGTGAAGAACAAACACCATTGTAAATACAACCCATATTTATGTTTATTTATTTTAACTTGTGTGCTTTAACCATTTGTACATTGTTACAACACTGTATATATATAATATATAACAACTCTGTATATAGACGTAATAAGACATTTGAAATGTATTTATTATTTTGGAGTATCATGTTTACTTCATTTTTTTWGTTTATTTCACTTTTGTTTATTATCTAGTTTGCTTGCTTTTGCAATGTTTCCCATGCCAATAAAGTACTTAGAGAGAGAGAGTTAGAGAGATCTTTTTAACAGCGTCCTCTGCCTTTTCCATATGTACTAGAAGCTGAGACAAAAACCCTTGACCTCAATGTTGTGACCCTGCAATACACCTCTCCCTCTCTTCACCTCTCTCTGTCCCTCTCCCGCTCTTCACCTCTCTCTGTCCCTCTCCCTCTCTTCACCTCTCTCTGTCCCTCTCCCTCTCTTCACCTCTCTCTGTCCCTCTCCCTCTCCTTTACTCCTCTCTCTGTCTCTCCCTCTCTTCACTCTCTCTCTGTCCTCCTCCTCCTCTTCCCCTCTCTTGTCCCTCTCCCCTCCACACCTCTCTCTCTCCTGTCTTCACCTCTCTCTCTCCTCCCCCCTCTCTCTCTATACTATCTCTTTCTTCTCTCTCTCCTGTCAATTCAATTTAAGGGTTTATTGTCATGGGAAACATAATGTTAACAAAATTGCAAAGCAAGTAAAAAATCAATAAACAAAAGTAAATAAAATACAAATAAAAAAAAGTTATTTTTCCCCTCATCTCTGTCTTTCTCTCTCTCTCTATGTCTTTCCTTTCTCCTCTTCTCTTCTCTCTCTCAATACACTCATTCTCTGATGACCTTTCTGCTGAGGAAATCGGACACATTAAAACGGAGAAGAGAGGAGGAGAAAGAGGAAAGGAGAAGATATAGAAGATAGACAGACAGATGTTAGAATGAGGATGAGAGGGATTGAGAGAGAGAGATGGAGAGGAGAGAATGAAGATAGACAGACAGATGTTAGAATGAGGATGAGAGGGATTGAGAGAGAGGAGAGAGAGAGAGAGAAAGGAGGAGAATAGAAGATAGCAGCAGATGTTAGAATGAGGATGAGAGGGATTGGAGAGAGAGAGAGTGAGGAAAGAGAGGAGAATAGAAGATAGACAGACAGATGTTAGAATGAGGATGAGAGGGATTGGGAAGAGAGAGAGAGAGTGAGGGAAAGGAGGAGAATAGAAGATAGACAGACAGATGTTAGAATGAGGATGAGAGGGATTGAGAGAGAGAAGAGGAGAAGGAGGTTAAATGGAGGTGTTCTACATAAGAATGAGTCCCACAGGCCCAGAAATAGATCTGTGTCCAATAGGGACCCAATACACAGATACGCACACACACCGTGCACGCGCACAGACAGCACACACACAGAGACGCACACACACGAGACACAGACACAGACACAGAGCACACACACAGAACTCACACACACGCACACACACACACACACACAACAAACACACAGACACAGAGCACACATCACACAGATACACACACACACCACACACACACACACACAGAGACATACACACACAACACACACAGAGATACGCACAAACACAGAGCAACTGAAAATTGCTATTTGTCCGGTCTAAATTTGACCAACTGGGGACATTTTGTTGAACCCCACGAGGTCAAATGCTATTTCTAAGGGTTTAGGGTTAGGAGCTAGTTGTTTAGAGTAAGTTAGGTTTAGGGTTAGGAGCTAGAGTTAGGTTTAGGGTTAGGAGCTAGAGTTAGGTTTAGGGTTAGGAGCTAGAGTTAGGTTTAGGGTCAGGAGCTAGAGTTAGGTTTAGGGTTAGGAGCTAGAGTTAGGAGGCTAGAGTTAGGTTTAGGGTTAGGAGCTAGAGTTAGGTTTAGGTAGGAGCTAGATTAGGTTTAGGGTTAGGAGCTAGAGTTAGGTTTAGGTCAGGAGCTAGAGTTTAGGGTTAGGAGCTAAGTTAGGTTTAGGTTTAGGTCAGGAGCTAGAGTTAAGGTTTAGGTTAGGAGCTAGAGTTGAGCTAGAGTTAGGTTTAGGGTTAGGAGCTAGGAGTTAGGTTAGGGTTAGGAGCTAGAGTTAGGTTTAGGTTAGAGTTGAGGTTTAGGGTTAGGAGCTGAGTTAGGTTTAGGGTTAGGACTAAGGTTAGCGTCAGAGCTAGATTAGGTTTAGGGTTAGGAGCTAGAGTTAGGAGCTAGAGTTAGGTTTAGGGTTAGGAGGCTAAGGTCAGAGTAGATTAGGATCTAGAGTTAGGAGCTAGAGTTAGGTTTAGGGTCAGGAGCTAGAGTTAGGTTTAGGGTAGGAGGAGCTAGAGTTAGGTTTAGGTTGGAGCTAGAGTTAGGTTTAGGGTTAGGAGCTAGAAGTCAGGAGCTAGAGTTAGGATCTAGAGTTAGGACTAGAGTTAGGAGCTAGAGTTAGGAGCTAGAGTTAGGTTAGGGTCAGGAGCTAGAGTTAGGTTTAGGGTAGGAGCTAGAGTCAGGAGCTAGAGTTAGGATCTAGAGTTAGAGCTAGAGTTAGTAACTGAGGTTAGGTTTAGGTTAGGACTAGAGTTAGGTTTAGGGTGAGCTAGAGTTAGGTTAGGTTAGGAGCTAGAGTTAGGTTTAGGGTTAGGATAGAGTTAGTTTAGGGTTAGGCATTGGTTAGGGTCAGGAGCTAGAGTCAGGAGCTAGAGTTAGGAGCTAGAGTTAGGTTTATGGTTAGGAGCTAGAGTCAGGACTAGAGTTAGGAGCTAGAGTTAGGTTTAGGGTCAGGAGCTAGAGTTAGGTTTGAAATGGACTGAATTATGTGTCCCACAAGGGTAGCTGTAGAAGACTGTGTGTGTGTGTGTGTGTGGTGTGGTGTTGTGTGTGTGTGTTGTGTGGTGGTGTGGTGTGTGTGTGTGTGTGTGTGTGTGTGTGTGTGTGTGTGTGTGTGTCTCCATACTGTACAGACTTATATACAACAGAGGAAGCACAGCTGTTCATCATGTGACCCGTTTCAGGGAACTAGGCGTATGTCACAGCTCACTTCTTCACAGGAGAGACGTTTGAACCTAAACTTTTTTTTTTTTTTATATATGTGTTTTTTGGGGGCAGAAATGCCTTCTGGAACATGTGAACTTTCATGGTTCTTTAATAAGAATTTGGTGTATCAACACAATAATGGTTAAATTACGAGACTAGTTGTTTTAGCCAGTAACCTTCCCGCTAGCCATGATTGGCTGAGATAATGAGTGGGCTTGACTTGCTGGGAGATGAGTTCGGATTGGTCTGCCGTATAGCATGCTTCTGTCTATTGAATCTGGTCAGTATGTGTTGTAAACCTTTCTAATTCGGCTTTAAAAAAATATATGATATCACGTTGTAAAACTGTATAAGTTTTGCTCTCAGATATTACACGTACAATTTTGGGACGGAAAGTGGTTTCATTTCAAGTTAAAGTGTACTGTTAGCTAGCTAATGTTAGCTGGTGGCTCGCTAGCTAACGTTACGTGTATGATCTTATTAGTCGTATCTAAGAGCCATTTGCTTGGCAAACTAACATTGAACCTGGTTGGTTAGCTACCTGCAGATTCATGCAGGGTAGTAAATTTATGAGTTGGGATTATAGTTCATTGTTTAGCTAGCTAGCTAGCTACATGTCTTAACAAGAGACCCCAATATGCAAATAATAATTTCTTGTGTGTTCATAAATTCAGTCTGGCTTTCTACTCCGATTTCAGAGCACTCTCGTCTGAGTGTGCCAGAGTGCAGAATAACTGATGAATTTACGAACGCTCAACACCCGTTGAATATGGCCGGTGTTAGTAAACGTTGGCAAAAAAGTGCAATTAAATTGTTGCCTGCAGCACAGTTACACTCACCAACTCTTTTGATAACATGAAAACAGCCTAACCAGCTCTGCTAGGGCAAGTCAAATGGTCAGAGTGAGGTGTTCTCTCATTTGTGTCTGGAAGTAGCTAGCAAGYTAGTCAACGTTAGCCAGTTAGCTTGGGTGCTTGACTGCTGTTGTTAGGTCAGAACGCTCAAATCAACCTTTAAAGGGATGGGTGGGGCTAAAGCTTAAGAGGGCGTGAACGATGCTGAATGGGTCAAAGACAAAGAAGAGCTCTCCAGTAGTTTTACCAAAACATTCAAAGGCGATTTTCTCAAAAGTGGAGTTACAAGTTGATCAACTTTCAAAGCAGAATTACTTTCCCATTGTTCCTCAACTGCAGTGTATGATATACCATTTTCTAGCTCTGAGTCTCTACTTTTATCCAATGTAAAAAAAAAAATAATAATTTCAAATGTTGCTACTTAAGACCGAAACGAGGCGGTCAGTCACTGATATAACACCAGAGAAAGAACCGCTTTTTATCCCAACTTCTGATCTCACACTGACAGTCAGATGTCCTCACATGCATCCTTACATGCACCCTTACATGCACCCTTACATGCACCCTTACATGGCACCTACTTTGCTCCTTACATGCATCATCTTACATGAACCATTACATGCACCACCGCTACATGCACCTTACATGCATCCTTACATGCACCCTTACATGCACTTCATGCACCTTAATGCATCCTTACATGCATCCTTACATGCACTTAATGCATCTTACATGCACCCTTACATGCATCCTTTCATGCACCTTAATGCATCTTATGCATCTTACATGACTTTACATGCATCCTTACTGCATCCTACATGCACCTTACATGCACTTACATGCATCCTTACATGCACCTTAGCACCTTCTCACCTTACATGCATCTTACATGACCTACATGCACCTTACATCACCCTTACATGCACCTTACATGCACCCTTACTGATACCTTACATGCACCCTTACATGCATCCTTACATGCACCCTTACATGCATCTTACATGCATCCTTACATGAACCCTTTCATGCACCCATACATGCACCCTTACATGCATCCTTACATGCACCCTTACATGCCCCTTACATGCACTTACATTTGCATCCTTACATGCATGCATTACATGCAACGTTACATGCTCTTACATGCACCTTACATGATGCTTACATGCACGATTACATGCACCTTACATGCATCTTACATGCACCTTTACATGCATACTTACATGCTTTACATGCATCTTACATGCACCTACATGCACCTTACATGCATCTTACATGCACCCTTACATGCACCCTTACATTGCACCCTTACATGCATCCTTTAACATGCACTTACATGCACCCTTACATTGCACCTTTACATGCACTTTACATGCACTTTACATGCATCCTTTACATGCACTTACAGCTTAATGCATCCTTACATGATCCTTACATGCATCCTTACATGCACCTTTACAGCACTACATGCACCTTACATGCACTTTACATGCACTTTACATGCATCCTCTACATCCTTTACATGACCTTATGCATCTTACATGCATCACTCTTACATGCATCCTAATGCATCTTACATGCATCTTACATGCACCTTTTGCCCTTAATGCAACCCTTACATGCACCTTACATGCATCCTTACATGCAATCCTTACACGGCATCCTAGTGGTCCCCTGTTCCCTTTATGGTTTGGACATGGCTATAAGGGACATAACTGCTTCTTTACAGGTCTATTGAGAGAACTAAGCTTAGGGTTTTACAACCCATGACGAGAGAGAGACAGAGAGAGATAAGTGTAAATGATTATGCCAATAAGTTATAAATTGAATGGAATTGAATTGAGAGAGAGATGGAGGCAAGATCACGGAAGGTGAAAGAGAGACAGAGAGATGGAAGAAGACTGATAGAGAAAAGGGAAAGACAGATGAAAGGTGTGAGTACTTGTGTCTCAGTGGCGTCGCATAAAGGACAGGAAATAAGGGATGAAAGGTGTGAGTAACTTGTGTCTCCTTCTATTCCTCGCTCTCTGTCTCCTCCTATCCGTCTCTTGTCTCTTTACCTCCACTCCCCCCTTAGTTTTTCCCCGTCTCTCTGTCTCCTCCTATCCGTCTCTCTGTTCTCCTATCCCCGTCTCTCTGTCCTCCCTCTATCCCCGTCTCTCTGTTCTTTATCCGTCTCTCTGTCTCCTTCCTATCCCCGTTCTCTGTCTCCCATCGTCTGTCTCCTCTGGTCTCCGTCTCTGTTCCCTCTCTATCCCCTGTTCTCCTGTCTCGCTTCCTATCCCGTTCCTCTG
>NW_019943495.1:132605-134723 GCF_002910315.2 Salvelinus sp. IW2-2015
GTTTCTGTCTATAGGCTGGGAGCAACAAAATGGAGTCATGGTCAGCTTTTCTGAAGGCATTGCGGGGAGGGCTTTGTATGCATCGTGGAAGTTAGAGTAGCAATGGTCCAGAATGCTACCAGCTCGTGTCGCCCATTCGATGTGCTGATAGAATTTAGGGAGTCTTGTTCTCAGGTTAGCTTTGTTAAAATCCCCAGCTACGATAAATGCAGCCTCAGGATGTAGGGTTTCCAGTTTACATAGAGTCCAGTGAAGTTCTTTCAGGGCCAACGAGGTATCTGCTTGGGGGGGGATATACACGGTGTGACTATAATCGAAGAGAATTCTCTTGGAAGATAATGTGGTCAGCATTTGATTGTAAGGAATTCTAGGTCAGGTGATCAAAAGGACTTAAGTTCCTGTATGTTGTTGTGATTACACCATGAGTCATTAATTATAAGGCATACACCCCCGCCCTTCTTCTTACCAGAGAGATGTTTGTTTGTCAGCGCGATGCATAAAGAAACCGGGTGGCTGTTCCGATTCTGACAACATATCTCGAGTGAGCCATGTTTCTGTGAAACAGAGAATGTTACAATCTCTGATGTCTCTCTGGAAGGCAACTCGTGCCCTAATTTTGTTCACCTTGTCATCTAGAGATTGGTCATTGGCAAGTAATATGCTCGGAARCGGTGGATGGTGTGCTCGCCTTCTGAGTCTGACCAGTAGGCCGCKCCGTCTGCCTCTCCTGTGGCGACCGCGTTGTTCTGGGTCGSYCTCTGGGATAAGATCCCATGTCCAGGGTGGAGGTCCCAACAAAGGATCCACTTCGGGAAAGTATTTCTTGTCATAATGTTGGTAAGTTGTCATCGCTTTTATATGCAATAGTTCTTCCCGGTTGTATGTAATAACATTTTCTGGGCTAACAATGTAAGAAATAATACATAAAAAATCAAATAACTGCATTGTTTCCTAAGAACTAGAAGCGAGGCGACCATCTCTGTCTGCGCCATCTATGTTGAATTTTATGTTCCTTTTGATGGCATAGAAGGTCCTTCTTGCCTTGTCTCTSAGATCATTCACAGCTTTGTTGAACTTACCTGTGTTTAGGCCGAGGTATGTATAGTTTTTTTGTGTGCTCTAGGGCAACGGTGTCTAGTTGGAATTGATATTTGTGGTCCTGGCAAGTGGACCACACTTTTTTAGAAAACCATTATTTTGTCTAACTGAGGTTTACTGTCAGGTCCCAATCTGGGTGCAGAAGATATATGTGCTGCTATAGGCCCTCCTTGGTTGGGGACAGAAGCACCAGATCTCAGCAAACGGTAGATATTTTACTTCAGATTCTAGTAGGGTGCTACAGACTGTTCTAGTGCCCTCGCCAATTCATTGATAGATATATACAGTTGGGCAAAAAAGTATTTAGTCAGCCACCAATTGGTGCAAGTTCTCCCACTTAAAAAAATGGAGAGGCCTGTAATTTTCATCATGGGTACATTCAACTATGACAGACAAAATGAGAAAAAAAATTCCAGAAAATCACATTATAGGATTGTTATGAATTTATTTGCAAATTATGGTGGAAAATAAGTATTTGGTCACCTACAAACAAACAAGATTTCTGGCTCTCACAGACCTGTAACTTCTTCTTTAAGAGGCTCCTCTGTCCTCCACTCGTTCCTGTATTAATGGCACCTGTTTGAACTTGTTATCAGTATAAAAGACACCTGTCCACAACCTCAACAGTGACACTCCAAACTCCACTATGGCCAAGACCAAATAGCTGTCAAAGGACACCAGAAACAAAATTGTAGACCTGCACCAGGCTGGGAAGACTGAATCTGCAATAGGTAAGCAGCTTGGTTGGAAGAAATCAACTGTGGGAGCAATTATTAGGAAATGGAAGACATACAAGACCACTGATAACTCCCTCGATCTGGGGCTCCACGCAAGATCTCACCCTGTGGGGTCAAAATGATCACAAGAACGGTGAGCAAAATCCCAGAACCACACGGGGGACCTAGTGAATGACCTGCAGAGAGCTGGGACCAAAGTAAAAAGCCTACCATCAGCTACGACCGCCAGGGACTCAAATCCTGCAGTGCCAGACGTGTCCCCCTGCTTAAGCCAGTACATGTC
>NW_019943495.1:140794-144270 GCF_002910315.2 Salvelinus sp. IW2-2015
AAAGAGCGAGATCCAATTTTCCCAGAAGTGGTTGGATGGATCTTCCAATACATTGAGCTGATTTCTGATTTAGTGAAGGCGTAGACTCAGGTTTTCCGGGTTTCTATGTTTTTGGTTGGACAGGTTCTCAATTTCTTTCTTAGGTTTTTGCAATTTTCATCAAACCATTTGTCATTGATGTTCATTTTTTTGCTTGTGTCTGATAGGGGTGTCACTAGGCTGACTGTGAACGCTCTGAGAGACTCTGGGTTGAGGTCAGTGATAAAGTAGTCTAAAGTACTACTGTCAAGAGATGAGCTACAGTGTACCTACCATAGGAGTCCGCTCGTAGCCTACCATTGACTATGTACATCCCAGCATGCAACAGAGCTGCAGGAGTTGTGACCCGTTTTTATTGGTTATGTTCTTATAGTTGTGTCTAGGGGGCCACATGAGGGAGGGAATGCTGTCACCTCCAGGTAGGTGTTTGTCCCCCTGTGTGCTGAGGGTGTCAGGTTTTGGCATTTAGGTCGCCACAGAATTGTACATGTCCCTGGGCTCTCTCTCTCTCTCTCTCGATCTATCTATCTACCAGGCCTAAACCCTGGTMTTTGACMTAAGTCCATAGTTCCAGCTCCAAAYACAAACCATAAATATTCAGTTTGGCAAAATTTCCTCCAAGATGTCACCAAGTGTTCCATGAAAATAACAAATCTCTTTTAGGATTCTTAGAATGATATTARAGCCTTTGGTATCAACATGACATGCAGGCAAGTAGTTTTCACTAAACCCACGTTTTGGATAGCCTGGTTCCACCCCTTGGAGTCTAGTTCCTACTTGCATTGCTATAGRAGGTTTTAGGCTGGGTATCTGTAAAAGCACTTTGTGACAACTGCTGATGTAAAGAAATGGGATTCATTAAATAAATCTGATTTGATTTGGTTAAGAGATGTGTTGGTTCTATGATGATTCTGTGATGGTTGATTTATGTACTTATGTAATGCTCATTGCGATGCTTTGGCTGTGAAAGCATTTGTGATTTATCAACTGAAAGAAAAATGTCAAAATGTCATTTCAACACATCACTTTGGATTTGATTATGCAAAGGAAAAACCTGGGATGAATATTATGGATGATCAAGTCATTATTCAACAGTCCATTCCTCCCCACACACACCACTTTGAATCCTGGAGATACGCACACTTGCACTCATACACACACACATACACACACAAACACACAAACACACATAAAAATCACACACACACACACATAAAAATCACACACACACACACACAGTGTTTCTTTTTGTGGCTGGGCGTTGCTTGCTTGCCGACACAAAGAAGGCAGGGTTATTAATTACTGCAGGTACTGATTTTCTCCAGTGTGTGTCCACTTTTTAAGCCCAGTCTTGCATTTCCAGGCCTTGTCTGATAAGTTGCCATATGACATTCTGGATGATCCAAGAGGAGGAATGGGAGAGGTCATGTGGTCTGATGAGACAAAAAAGAGCTGTTTGTCTAACTCCATCGCCGGTTTGGAGGAAGAAAGAAGTTGAGTACAACCCCAAGAATTAACCATCCCAACGCTTGAAGATGGAGTGGAAAACATCATCTTTGGGGATGCTTTTTCTGCAAAGGACCAGGAAACGACTGCACCGTATTGAGGGAGGATGGATGGGCCATGTATCCACGAGATTCGCTTGGCAACAAGCCTCCTTCCCTAAACAGAAGACATTTGAAGAGGGGTCGCGTTGGCTGGGTCTCCAGCAATGACACACACGAGTACACAGCCATGGGCAACTAAGGAGGCTCCCTAAGAGAAGAAGAAGCACTCAGTCCTTGCGAAGTTGCCTAGCCCAGTCTCCAGACCTGAACCCAATAGAAAATTTTGGAGGGAGCTGAAAGTCCGTATTGCCCAGCCCACGACAGCCCGAAACCGAAGCGACTCATGTGAAGAGAGTCTGTGGAAGTTGAGGAGTGATGGGCCAAAATCCCTGCTGCAGTGGTTGCAACCTGGTCAAGAACTACAGGAAACGTATGATCTCTGTAATTGCAAACAAAGTTTCTGTATACCAAATATAAGTTCTGCTTTCTAGGTATCAAATACTTATGTCATGCAAAAAATGCAAATGAATTACTTAAAAATCATACAATGTATTTTTATTTTTTTTAGATTCCGTCTCTACAGTTGAAGTGTACCTATGATAAAAATTACAGACCTCTACATGCTTTGTAAGTAGGAAAACCTGCCAAATCGCAAGTGTATCAAATACTTGTTCTCCGCACTGTAATATATATATATACTTGTAATATATATTTATAAACATGCATACAATTACATATAGGATTTATATTATATTTATTTATTATTATCCCTACACCCCTAAATCCCCTAATTGAAGTAAAAACTAATAACAATAACACAGCTGTCTACTCCCATACTAATTTATATTCATTTCAGCACACAATCTATTTTACAATGTTATAATATTATATATTTTTTTTTATTTCCGGGCCTTCCTGATCTCTGACACCATTCCAGCTCCCTCCTTCCAGCTCCCTCAAACCGCCTCCCATTACTATCTCTGAAACACCATCCAGTTCCCACGATCCTTCTCAGCTCCCCCTAACACCCCCATCTATCTCTGAACACCATTCCATCCAACAGTCCATCCTTCAGCTCCCCTCAACCCCTCCCATCTATCTCTGAACCACCACCCCAACCAGTCCCATCCCTTCAGCTCCCTCAACCGCCCATCTATCTCGAAACACCATTCCTCCCAGTCACCATCATTCAGCTCCACTCAAACCCCTCCCATCTATCCTCTGAACACCATCCAGTCGCCAACCTTCAGCTTGCCCGCTCAACCCGCCTCCCATCTATCTCTGAACACATCCAGCCCATCCTGTCAGCTCCCCTCAAACCCCTCCCATCTATCTCTGAACACCATCCAGTGTCCATCCTTCAGCTCTATTATAATATATTATATATTATTCCCTGGCCTTCACTGTATCTCTGACCACCATCCAGTTTGATTTTCTTTTGCCGCGTATATTTTCCACTGTGATGCTTTCACAAGTCTGAAGCCTTCTATTCTCATGATTCCATCTTTATAACAGATTCATATTTTGCTAAGAGCATTAATACTATTATTTCAATTTGACTATTGCCTTTTTAAATCCCCAGCAGGGCTATTTTTGCAGAGTTAGCTCCAGGTAAATAATTGCAGTTCTTCAAGCCATTCCTGGACCTCGTGACCAAAAAACAAGCTGTACATTTAGACAGTACCCAAAACAAGTACAATATGGACAGTACAAAAAGTACATACTGGAGCAGCTACCAAAAACAAAGTTACATATGACGTACCAAAACAAATGATCTAATGATTCTGTCTCCTCGCAGAAAAATCTGCGAGGAGCTGGGATGGTTGTATCCCCATATAAATAAAATTCCATCGTTTGCAGAATTTTGTATAATAATCAAATTGAACATTT
>NW_019943495.1:147719-169193 GCF_002910315.2 Salvelinus sp. IW2-2015
CTGTTCTCCAAACACTCCCCTTGTGGGCTCTGAAAGATCATCCTCTCTCTCTCTCTCTCTCTCTCTCTCTTTAGTGGAAGTTTACATACACTTTATGTTGGAGTCATTAAAAACACATTTTTACAACCACTCCACCACATTTCTTGTTAACAAAACTATAGTTTTGGCAGTCAGTTAGTACATCTACTTTGGTTCATGACACAAGTCACTTTTTCAACAATTGTTTATGGACATATTATTCATCTTATAATTCCCTTTATCACAATTCCGTGTGTCAAAGTTTACATACAGTAAGTTGACTGACTTAAAACCAGCCTGGAAAGTCCAGAAAAATGATGTCATGGCTTTAGAAGCTTCTGATACGCTACATTGACCTCATTTGAGTCAATTGGAGGTAAACCTGTGGGATGTATTTCAAGGCTTACCTTCAAACTCAGTGCCTCTTTACTTTACATCATGGAAAATCAAAGAAATCAGCCAAGACCTCAGAAAAAAATTGTTAGACCTCCACAAATCTGGTTCATCTTTGGAGCCTGTCCAAATGCCTGAAGGTACCACGTTATCTCGTGACAAACAATAGTACGCAAGGATTAACACCATGGGACCACGCAGCCATCATACCGCTCAGGGAAGGAGACGCCGTTCTGTTCTCCTAGAGATGAACGTACTTTGGTGTGAAAAGTACAAATCAATCCCAGAAAACAGCGAAGGACCTTGTTGAAGATGCTGGAGGAAAACAGGGACAAAAGTATCTATATCCACAGTGAAACGAGTCCTAATAATCGACATTAACCTGAAAGGCCGCCAGCAAAGGAAAAGCCACTGCCTCCAAAACTGCCTAAAAAGGCCAGACTCACAGTTTGCAACTGCACATGGAGCCAAAGCATTTAGGGAAGTGCTACCGCGAGAACTTTTGAACCCAAGCTTGAATCATTTAAAGCAATGCACAAATACTAATTGAGGGTATGTAACTTCCTGACCCACCCTGAGATGTGATGAAAGAAATAAAAGCTGAAATAATCTCTCCCAACTATTATTCTGATCATTCACCATTTCTTTTCCCAAATAATAGTGTGTGATTAACTAACGACCCTAAGGACAGGGAATTTTTTACTAGGATGTAAATTGTTGCAGTAATTCCTGTTAATAAAACTGAGTTTAAATGTAGGTTGGCTAAGATGTATGTAAACTTCCCAACTCTCGATCAACTGTGAGTGTGTATATAATAGTCTGTTAAATCCGTTGTGTATATAAAGATGTCTGCTCGGCATACCTCCTATATCATATCTAAAACATGCATACAACCTACATATCGGTTGAATCCGGCGTCGTTTTTGCGTGTCAATTCAAAAACCATGGGCCATGGAAATCGGTACATCGAAAAATCTCTTCCCAACTATTTTGCAATTTAAATGGCACAGCTATACATTTTTGGGTGCTTAAAACCTCTACAGGATCGGGTGTCCCTTCAATGGGACGGTTGAGCTAACYTRGGCTAATGCGATTAGCATGASGTTKTAAGTAACAAGAACATTTCCCAGGACATAGACATATCTGATATKGGCAGAAAGCTTAAATTCTTGTTAATCTAACTGCACTGTCCAATTTACAGTAGCTATTACAGTGAAATAATACCATGCTATTGTTTGAGGAGAGTGCACAATTATGAAATCGAAAAATTACTAATAAACTAATGAGGCACATTTAGGCAGTCTTGATACAATATTTTGAACAGAAATGCAAAGTCTAAAACTTTGCACATGACTATGGAACTACAAAATAGATGGAGATGATCGTGGACTACAGGAAAAGGAGGATCGAGCACGCCCCTATTCTCATCGACGGGGCTGTAGTGGAGCAGGTTGAGAACTTCAAGTTCCTTGGGGTCCACAACACCAACAAATTAACATGGTCCAAACACACCAAGACAGTCATGAAGAGGACACGACAAAGGCATATTCCCCCTCAGGAGACTAAAACGATTTGGCATGGGTCCTGAGATCCTCAAAAGGTTCTACAGCTGCAACATCGAGAGCATCCTGACAGATTGCATCATTGCCTGGTATGGCAATTGCTCTGCCTCTGACCGCAAGGCACTACAGAGGGTAGTGCGTATGGCCCAGTACATCACTGGGGCAAAGCTGCCTGCCATCCAGGACCTCTATACCAGGCAGTGTCAGAGGAAGGCCCTAAAAATTGTCTAAGACCCCAGCCACTCCAGTCATAGACTGTTCTCTCTACTACCCATAAGACTCCTGAACAGGTAACCAAACGGTTACCTGGACTATTTGCATTGTGAGCCCCCCCCCAACCCCTCTTTTACACTGCTGCTACTCTCTGTTTATCATATATGCATAGTCACTTTAACTATACATTCATGTACATACTACCTCAATTGGCCCGACCAACCAGTGCTCCCGCACATTGGCTAACCGGGCTATCTGCCATTGTGTTCCCTCTCCCCCATGCCTCCTCTCTCCCTGCCCCTCTCTGCTCCTCCCCTCTCTGCCCTCCCCTCTCTGCTCCTTCCCCTCTCTGTCCTCTCTCTTGCCTCCTTCTACCTCTGAAGCTGCTCCTCGAGCCCTCTGTGCTCGCTCCAAGCCTCTAGGCTGCGTCTCCCCTCTACTTGGGCTGCCTCTAATCGCTACCACATTCTGCAGATCTTATAGAACCTCCTCTATGCTCCTCTCCTCTCCGTGCTTCCTCTCGCGTGCTCTGATTCTTCTATCTCCCCTGCCAGACTGCCTCCTCTCCTCTCTGCTCCTCTCCTCCTGCTTGCCTTTGCCCTGTCTGGGGATGCCTCTTCCCTTTGCTCCACTTCGTCCTCTCTGTCGGTCTCGCTCCCTAACTCGACGCTCCTCTCCTCTCTGCTCCTCCCCTCTCTGCTCCTCCCCTCTCTGCTCCTCCCCTCTCTGCTCCTCTCCTCTCTGCTCCTCTCCTCTCCTCTTTGCTCCTCCCCTCTCTGCTGACTCATATTAAACTCTCAGTAGGTTACATATGAACTCAGTCTGTCTCATTGACGTCATAGTAAAGGCTCAAGGGACCTTCAGGATTATCGAACGGTTGTGAATTGTATTACGCCTGTAATGGGTGACAAAATGGTTATAAGTGAAATAGGAGAGAACAGGACTGTTGCATATGAGGTAAAACATTGCTAAACGGAAATGCGTTACACAGTTGTAATACCACTACATTTTGCTGTAAAAATAAATTTGGCTACAAAGTTGTAATCCTAGGCTCAAAGTGTATGATGTTTTATCTGACTGACTTTTTATGTAATGGAAGAGCCTTCAGAAAGTATTCATACCCCTTGACTTATTTCACATTTTGTTGTTACAGACTGAATTCAAAATGGATTAAATATATATATTTTTCCCCCACCCATCTACACACAATACCCCGTATTGACAAAGTGAAATCCTCATTTTTAGAAATGCAAAGTTATTGAAAATGAAATACAGAAATATCTCATTTACGTAAGTATTCACACCCCATGAGTCTCAATACATGTTAGAATCCCCTTTGGTAGCGATTACAGCTGTGAGTCTTTCTGGGTAAGTCTGTAAGAGCTGTGAGTCTTTCTGGGTAAGTCTGTAAGAGCTTTACACACCTGGATTGTACAAAATGTACACGTTATTCTTTTTTTATTTCTTCATGCTCTGTGGTTGTTGCTGATTGCTGATTGCTGGACAGCCATTTTCAAGTCTTGTCATAGCTTTTTAAGGCATTTTAAATGTAGGACGTAACACAACAACATGTGGAAAACATCAAGAGGTGTRCTTTCTGAAAGCCACTGAAGGGATGATCTGTGATTGGACAGCAGACCCCTGTTGTCATGGTTACAGCCCATAGACACTTCTGTCATTTATTATTTGGTTTCAGATTGCTTCCTGATTTAATTGGGTCGCTGACCTTTTCTCTCTAGTCTTTCTGTCCTCTGTTATTGGTTACTCGCTCTCTTTCTCTTCTCTGTGATTGGTCACTCACACTCTCTCTTCTCTGTGATTGGCAGGTTGTGACCAGGGGCCTGGTAGGTGTTGTTGCCACTGAGACCGAGTGTGTGTCGCCACGGTGTTGCGTCGTTGCCATGGGGAAACAGAACAGCAAGCTACGGCCAGAGATGCTTCAGGACCTGAGAGAGAACACGGAGTTCTCCGACCACGAACTACAGGAGTGGTACAAGGTCAGTACACAGTACACACACACACGCGCACGCGCACACGCACGCGCACACGCACACGCACACGCACACGCACACACACACACACACAGATAAGATGGTGCTATACTGGATTTTCTCTAAATGTATCCGCTATCATTTCATACAAACGACAAGAAGGTTTGAACATCAGATAGGCAGCTACTTACCTTCGGCTTCAAGTTCGCCCTGGACGCTTTCTGGAATTCCCAACCCAATGTTCGAGCTACCAAAGAGGGACAGCTAACGTTACAGAGGCCAGAGGTGGGGGGGGGGGGAGATCCTGGTGAGATTAAGCTGAAGGGAGAACCGGCCACCTCTTCCCTCCCTTCCTGTCACGCCCTGACCTGAGAGATCCTTATTATTCTCTATGTTTGGTTAGGTCAGGGTGTGACTCGGGTGGGAAAGTCTATGTTTTCTATTTCTTTGTTTTTGGCGCGTGTGTGTTTCCCAATCCAGAGGCACGCTGTCTATCGTCGTCTCTGATTGGGATCATATATGACTTGTCATTTCCCTTTTTGGGTTTTGTGGGATCTTTTTTTCGTTTCGTGGTTTCTGCCTAACAGAACTGTGCGCTTTGTTTTCACGTTTGTTATTTTTGTTTGAGTGTTTTTTTAAATAAAATAATAATGAACACTTTCCACACTGCGCTTTGGTCCACTCTTCCTACCACCAACGAGAGCCGTAACAATTCTACTGGCCATAGGAACTTGATAATACAATGGACGACCTCCAGGGAAGGGAAAACCAGCCACCTCTTCCCTCCATTCTATTGGCTAATGTACAGTCACTTGATAATACAATGCATGACCTCCGATCCAACGAGAGACTCTCGAAACTGCCAATATCCTCTGCTTTTCTGAAACATGGCTGACGGACAAGATACTCCCCATGGCTATCCAACTTGATGGATTCTCCATTCATCATGCCGAGGACAGTGGAGTCGGGGGTGCGGGGGGGGGGGGTGTTGCTTCTTCATCGACAACAAGCTCCAGCCCAGTAGAAGTGTGTTCACCCGTCTTGGAAAACCTGATGGTCAAATGCCGCAGGGACTTTTCAGCTGTTATTGTGACTGCTGTATACGTTCCACCTCAGGACAAATAACAAGCTGGCATTCATCAAACTGTCACGAGGCTGAACCAAGCAGGAAAACTTACATCCAGAGCAGTGATCTTGACCTTGTCAGCTCAGGGATTGATTCTCGCAAACTTTGCATTACTGGCCCAACGCCTCTAACCACAAGGCTACCTGCCGCCACTTCACTGGGACCGATCTCCCTGCCATCCAGGACCTCTATATCGGGCTGTGTGAAAGGAAGCCCAGAGAGTCGTTAAAGACTCCATCCACCCAAGCCAAAGATCCTTCTCTCTCGTCTCTGCACAGCAAGCTATACCGGTGCATCAAGTCTGACACCACAGGCTCCTGAACATCTTCCATCCCCTATACTGTAACACCAGGAAAGAGAGACCATTTGGCGTCTATAATAATTACCTTTTAAATGACATCATGTGTCTACGTGATATTAACCTCCCTCAGCCTCGTATGGCAGATAAAGTAGAGCTGGGACGATAAACTGACCTAACCAGCCACTTTTATAGCTGTGTTACGATGAATAACTACAGGGTCCTACTAGAGAAATGTGAAAGTCTGAAATTAAATATGTTGCTAATATGATGATTGTTGATGGGACAATTATTAATCAACACAATAGTCAGTAGTATAGTAGTAGTAGTAGTAGTAGTAGTTAGTATAGTAGTAGTAGTAGTAGTAGTAGTAGTAGTATGTAACAGTCGCGCGTAAGGTTTGTATTGAGTAAGTAGTAGTAGTAGTAGTAACAGTCGTTGTAAGGGTTGTAGGTAGTAGTATTAGAGTAGTAGTAGTAGTAGTATAGTAGTAGTAGTAGTATAGTAAGTAGCAGAAGTAGTAGTAGCATTAGTAGTAGTGTGCTAGTATTGGTAGTAGTAGTAAGTGAGCTGTAGTATTGTAGTAGTAGTAGTAGCATGAGTAGTAGTAGCAGCAGTAGTAGTGGCAGTAGTAGTAGTAGGAGTGGCAGCAGATAAGTGGTAGTAGTAGTAGTAGTAGTAGTAGTAGTAGTAGTAGTAGTAGAGTGTAGTAGTAACAAGTGGTAGTAGTGGTAGCTAGTAGTAGTAGTAGTAGTAGTATAGATTAGTAATTAGTATAGCAGTAGCGGCATTGTAGTAGTACAGTAGTAACAGTAGTAGTAGTAGCATAGTAAACAGTATAGTAGAGCAGTAGTAGTAGCAGAGTAGTAGTAGTATAGAGCAGAAGTAGTAGTAGCATTAGTAGTAGTGGCTGTAGTATTGTAGTAGTATAGTAGCATTAGTAGTAGTAGCAGCAAGTATGCAGTTATCATAGTAGGCAAGTGAGGCAGAAGTGTTAGTAGTAGTAGTAGTTAGTAGTAGTAGGTAGTAGGTAGTAGTAGTAGTATTAGAGGTAGTAGTAGTAGTAGAGGTAGTAGTAACGTGGTAATAGTGGTAGTAGTAGTAGTAGTAGTAGTAGTAGTAGTAGCCAGTAGTACAGTAGTAGTCAGTAGCAGTAGTATACAGCAGTAGTAGTAGTAGTAGTAGCAGAAAGTAGTAGTAGCATTAGTAGTAGTGGCTGTTAGTATTGGTAGTAGTAGTAGTAGCATTAGTAGTAGTAGCAGCAGTAGTAGTGGCATAGTAGTAGTAGTAGAGGGGCAGCAGAAGTGTGTGTGTAGTAGTAGTAGTAGTAGTAAGTAGTATATAGTAGTATTAGACGGTAGTAGTAGTAGTAGAGGTAGTAGTAACAGTGGTAGTAGTGGTAGTGTAGTAGTAGTTAGTAGTAGTAGTAGTAGTAGTAGTAGTAGTAGTAGTAATAGTAGCAGTAGCGGCATTGTAGCATAGAACAGTAGTAAGTAGTAGCAGTAGTAACAGTAGTAAGTAGTAGGCCAAGTAGTAGCAGCCAAGTAGTAGTATTGTCGGCGCAGTAGCCTAGAGGTTAGAGCGTTGGGCCAGTAACTGAAGGTTGCTGAATGAATCCCTGAGCTGACAAGGTATAAATCTTCATTCTGCCCCTGAACAAGGCAGTTAACTCACTGTTCCCCGGTAGGCCTTCAATGTAAATAAGAATTTGTTCTTAACTGACTTGCCTAGTTAAAATAAAGGTACATATAAATCAATATAAAACAGTAGTAGTAGTAGTATTACTAGTAGTAGCACTAGTATTAAATGTCAGTAGTGTGTAAAGCTGTCATCAAGGCAAAGGGTGGGCTACTTTGAAGAATCTCAAATATGAAATATATTTTGGTTTGTTTAACACTTTATGGTTACTACTGATCCATATGTGTTATTTCATAGTGTTTGTGCTTCACTATTATTCTACAATGTAGAAAATTGTGAAAAATTTAAGAAAATAATCCTTGAATGAGTAGGTGTGTCCCAAACTTTTTGCACTGGTAACAGTATATACATACGGCACGTATAACCTTACACAACACACACACACACACACACCACACACACACACAACACCACACACACACACGACACACACACACACACCACACACACACACACACACACACACACACACAACACACACACACACACACCAACACTGTTGATGAGGCCAGTTCATCGTCAACTGTCACACTTCATGTTCTTATGGTGGAAGAAACATCATGGTGCGCTGGGCAACACAACAGCATATGGCACTCCTCCTTCCTCCTCCTGATTAACAGGCATGGGGTATGTCTATGTCCTTCCTCCTCCTGGATTAACAGGTGGTATCGTCTATCTCCTTCTCCTCCTGGATTAACAGCTGGGGTATGCTATCTCCTTCCTTCCTCCTGGATTAACAGCTGGGGTAATCGTCTATCTCCTCCTCCTCCTGGATTAACAGGCTGGGGGTATCGTCTATCTCCTTCCTCCTCCTGGATTAACAGCTGGGGGTATCGTCTATCTCCTTCCTCCTCCTGGTTAACAGGCTGGGGTATCGTCTATTCTCCTTCCTCCTCCTGGATTAACAGGCTGGGGGTATCGTACTATCTCCTTCCTCCTCCTGGATTAAGACTGGGGTATCGTCTATCTCCTTCCTCCTCCTGGCCCATAACAGGCTGGCGGGTCGTCTTCTCCTTCCTGCCTCCGATTACAGGCTGGGTGGGTCGTCTATTTTCCTTCCTTCCTCCTCTGGCTATTAACAGGCTGGGTGGTCGTCTATCTGTTCCTCCTCCATCCTCTCCTGGATAACAGGCTGGGGGTTGTCTATCTGTCCTTCCTCTTCCTCCTCTCTGGATTAAACAGGCCTGGGGTGTCGTCTATCTGTCTCCTTCCCTCCTCCTGGATTAACAGGCTGGGGTGTCGTCTATCTGTCCTTCCTCCTCCTGGATTAACAGGCTGGGTGTCGTCGATCTTCTCCTTCCTCCTCCTGGATTAACAGGGTGGGGTGTCGTCTATCTGTCTCTTCCTCTTCCCTCCTCCTGGACCGTTAACAGAGCTTGGTGGTGTTGTCTCGTATCTGCCTTCCTCTTCCCTCCTCCGGATTAACAGGCTGTGGGGTGTCGCATCTGTTCTCCTTCCTCCTCCTGGTATAACAGGCTGGGTGTCCGTCTATCTGTCTCCTTCCTCTTCCCTCCTCCGGATTAACAGGCTGGGTGTCGTCTATCTGTCTCCTTCCTTCCTCCTCCTGGATTAACAGGCTGGGCGGTGTCGTCTATCTGTCTCCTTCCTCTCCTTGGATTAACAGGCCCTGTGTGTCGTCTATCTGTCTCCCTTCCTCTCCTCTCCTCCGGATTAACAGCTGGGTTTCGTCTATCTGCTCCTTCCTTTCTCCCTCCTCCTGGAATTAAACAGGTGGGGTGTGTCTATCTGTTCCCTTCCTCCTCCCTCCTCCTGGATTAACAGGCTGGGGGTTCGTCTATCTGTCTCCTTCCTCCTCCTGGATTAACAGGCCTGTGGATGTCGTCTATCTGTCTCCTTCCTCCTCCCTCCCTCCTGGATTTAACAGGCTGGGGGTGTCGTCTATCTGTCTCCTCCCTCCTTCCTCCTCCTGGATTAAACAGGCTGGGATGTGTGTCTATCTGTCTCCTTCCTCCTCCCCCCCCTCGGATTACAGGCTGGGGGTGTCGTCCTATTGTCTCTTCCTCTCCTCCTCCTGATTAACAGGCTGGGGTGTCGTCCTATCTGTCTCCTTCCTCCTCCTGGATATACAGGCCTGCTGGTGATCCGTCGTACTGCTCCTTTCCTCCTCCTCCTCCTGGATTAACAGGCTGGGGGTGTCGTCTATCTGGCTCCTTCCTCTCCCTCCTCCGGATTAACAGGCTGGGGGGTGTCGTCTATCTGTCTCCCTTCCTCCTCCCTCCTCTGGATAACAGGCTGGGGGGTATCGTCTATCTGTCTCCTCCTCCCTCCTGGATTAACAGCCTGGGTGTCGTCTAATTCGTCTCCTTCCTCCTCCCTCCTCCTGGATTAACAGGCTGGGGGTGTCGTCTATCTGTCTCCTTCTCCTTCCTCTCCTGGATTAACAGCCTGGGGGTGTCGTCTATCTGTCTCCTTCCTCCTCCCTCCTCCTGGATAACAGGCTGGGGGTGTCGTCTATCTGTTCTTCCTCCTTCCCTCCTCCTGGATAACAGGCTGGGTGTGTCGTCTACTCTGTCTCCTCCTCCTCCCTCCCTCCTGGATTAACAGCTGGGGGTGTCGTCTATTCTGTCTCCTTCCCCCTCCCTCCTCCTGGATTAACAGACTGGGTGTCGCTTCTAATCTGCTCTCCTTCCTCCTCCTGGATTAACAGGCTGGGGGTTGTCGTCCTATCTGTCTCCTTCCCTCCTCCTGGATTAACAGGTGGCGTGCATGTGTCGTTCTATCTGTCTCCTTCCTCCTCCTGGTTAAAAGCTGGTTCGTCTATCGTCTCCTGCCTCCTTCTGATTAACAGGCTGGGGGTGTCGTCTATCTGTCTCCTTCTCCTCCTTCCTCCCCTGGTATTAACAGGCTGGGTGTGTCGTCTAGTCTGTCTCCTTCCTCCTTCCTCCTCCTGGATTAACAGGCTGGGGGTGTCGTCTATCTGTCTCTTTTCCTCTCCTCCTCCTGGATAACAGGCTGGGAGGTGTCTCTAATCTGTCTCCTTCACTCCTTCCTCCTTACTGATTAACAGGCGTGGGTCGTCTATCTGTCTCCTTCCTCTTCCCTCCTCCTGGATTAAACAGGCTGGGGGGTATCGTCTATCTGTCTCCTTCCCTTTCCTCCTCCTGGATTAACAGGCTGGGGTATCGTCTATCTGTCTCCTTCCTCTTCCTCCTCCTGGATTAACAGGCTGGCGTCGTGTCGTCCTGATCTTCCCCTTCCTCCTTCCTCCTCCTGATTAACAGGCTGGTGTCGCTATCTGTCTCCTTCCTCCTTCCTCCTCCTGGATTAACAGGCGGGTGGTGTCGTCTATCTGTCTCCTTTCCTCCCCCTCCATCCTGGCATAACAGGCTGGGGTGTCGCAGTCTGTCTCCTTCCTCCTCCCTCCTCCCTGGATTAACAGGCTGGGGGTGTCGTCTATCTGTCCTCCACTTCCTCCTCCTGACATTAACAGGCTGGGGTGTCGATCTATCTGTCTCCTTCCTCCTCCCTGGATTTAACAGCCTGGGCCGGGTGTCGTCTATCTGTCTCCTCTTCCTCCTCCTGGATTAACAGCTGGGGGTGTTGTCGTCTGTCTATCTTCTCCTTCCTACCTCCTGGATTCCTGAACAAGGCTGGGTGTCGTTCTATCTGTCTCCTTCCTGCCTCCCTCTCCTCCTGGATTAACAGGCTGGGCGGTGTCGTCTGCATCATGTCTCCTTCCTCCTCGCCCCTCCGGATTAACAGGCTGGGGGTGTCGTCATATCTGTCTCCTTCCTCCTCCTGGATTAACAGCTCGTGGTGTCGTCTATCTGTCTCTCCTCCTCCTCCTTGCGATACAGCTGGGGGTGTCGTCTATCTGTCCCCCTTCCCCCTCTGGATTAAGCTACGTGGCTGGGGGTGTCGTCTATCGTCTCCCTTCCTCCTTCCTGCGAAACAGGCCTGGAGCATACGTCGATCGGCGGGGTGTCGTCTATCTGTCTCCTCCTCCTCCCTCCTGGATTACAGGCTGGGGGTCGCACTATCTCCTTCCTTCCTGATTAACAGGCTGGGGCTGTCGTTATCTGTTCCTTCCTCCTTCCTGGATTAACAGGCTGGGTGTGCATCCCAAAATCACCCTATACAGTATGTTCTGGTCCCCCTTTTGGCTCTGGTCTAAAGTAGTACACTATATATGGATAGGGTGCAGCCTGGGACTGTATGGTCTGTATGCTATGTCCAGCCAGCAGTAGATCAACACCGGTGGATGTTTTTAACACGTGTGTGATAGTTGTCATAGATTCAATTGTGGGACACATAAACGACCTCTGCCTTTAACCTTTTAACCTGTTTCACCCTCTCTATTAGGTTATACTCCTCTGCTGGTGTGTACATTTACATTTACATTTAAGTCAATTTTACCAGACGCTCCTTATCCAGCAGCGACTTACAAAATTGGTTTGCTTCCACCTTATATGGATCCAGTGGAACAACCACTTTAAGCAATAGATTCGGCATCGTAACTCTTTAAAGGGGGGGGGGGGGGTTAGAAGGCATTACTGGATTATCCTATCCTAGGGATTCTCTTAAAGAGGTGGGGGTTTTCAGGTGTCTCCGGTAAGGTGGTGATTGACCTCCGCTGCCTGGCGCGTGCAGGAAGTTTGTTCCACCATGGGGGGCCAGAGCACGCAACAGTTTTCGAACTGCGGAGCTGAGCGGAACTGTACTTCCTCAGACCGCGTAGGGAGGCGAGCATGGCAAGGTGGATGAACGCAGTGCCCTTGTTTGTCGTGTAGGGCACCTGCATCAGAGCCTGAAGGTACGAGGTCCGTTCCCCTCACCAGCCCTCCGAGCAAGAAACCAGGTCTGGTACGGATGCGAGGCTTCAAAGCTGAAGCAGGGGAGAGAAGCGGAGAGCGACCGCGGTGACGTGAGAAGAACTTGGAAGCGTTTGAACACCAGACGGGGGGGGGCTGCCGCGCGTTCTGGATGAGTGTATGGTTAAATGGCACAGGCAGGAGCCCAGCAACCCAGTGGTGCCAGATAATCCAGACGGAGATGCACACAGGCCGTGGATTAGGACCTGCGCCGCCCTTCCTGTGTGCAGGCAGGTCTACTCTGCGAAGTGTAAAGCATGAACTACAGAATGGGTCCACCGCCCTTATGTTACGTTCGAGAACCGACAGCGGTGTGTCCAGGATCACGCCAAGTTCTTAGCCACTCTGGAGAGGAGGACACATGAGTTGGCAACCGTCATGCGAGATCATTGGACACGGCCAGGCCTTCCCCGGGAGCAAGAGCAGCTCCGTCTTGCCGCGAAGTTCCAAGCTTGAGTGTGATCCCGTCATCCACACTGATATCGTCCTGCCAGACATGCAGGAGATGCGATTCGCCACCCTGTTATCAGAAGGGGGGAAGAGAAGATTTAATTGCATGTGAAGTCCGTCTCTGCATCAGCAATGACTAGAGAACCATGTGAGGAATGACAAGCCAAGTACTTGTTATAGCCGAGACATAGGAAGGGCCTAAACAGAGCCCTGCGGGACACCAGTGGTGAGAGACTGGGCGGAGACAGATTCTCGCCCACGAGCCACCTGTAGACCGAACCGGTCAGTAGGACGGCAAACTCAAGCGTGCGCGCGCCCGGAATGCCCAACTCGGAGAGGGTGGAGAGAGGAGGGATCTGAATGTTCCACAGTATCAAAGGCAGCCGATAGGTCCTAGAAGGCATGAGAGCAGAGGAGAGAGAGTTAGGCTTTAGAACCAGTGCGGAGCGCCTCCGCTGACCACAAGAAGACAGTCTCATTGAATGCTAGTCTTGAATCCTGGACTGATTTGGATCAAGAAAAGTCATTCTGAGAGAAGATAGCAGGAGAAGCTTGCCAAGACGGCACGCATTTCGAAGAGTTTTGGAGAGGAAAAATGAAAGAAGGGATACTGGGCGTATGTTTGACCATCGCAGGAGAATAAGTGTTAGTTTCTTTCAGAGGTGTGCAACTCACGCTCTCTCTTGAAACTGGAAGGGACATGCCAGGTGTCAAGGCATGCAAGTGTATTGAGCGAGGGTACCGGGTAATGGGAGAGTTTCGGGAACAATTGGTCTGTGGAGAACGGAGCGGGTCCTCACCTTGATAGGGTAAGCGGGCAGGTGTGTTTGGGCGTACGCCCGAGCCTATTCACAAGACGCGCAGATGTTCATCTGGGTGAGAGGGAGAAAAGAGTGTCAAAAGAGCACGGTAGGGGCGCATGGTGTGACAGAAACCAGCCGGTGTCGCTTGAACTTTAGCCAACAAAGGAATCGATACGATGTATTCGACCTTGTCTTTTCAAAATCTGTGACCGATCATCGCGCACGACGGCGGAGGACGAGAGGTGGTAAGGAGGAGGATGATTCTCAGGCGAGGGAGGAGGAGGTGGCAAAAGAGCTGTCCTAGTGGTTTAGAGGCAGATGCTTGGAATTTAGAGTGGTAGAAAGTGGCTTTAGCAGCAGAGACAGAAGAGGAGAATGTAGAGAGGAGGGAGTGAAAGGATGCCAGGTCCGCAGGGAGGCGAGTTTTCCTCCATTTCCGCTCGGCTGCCCGGAGCCCTGTTCTGTGAGCTCGCAATGAGTCGTCGAGCCATGGAGCAGGAGGGGAGGACCGTGTTGGCAGTGGATCTACACAACTTTAGTGTGAAATAACAAAATGGCCAAAGATTATATTGTGATATAGTTATGGTTGTTGAGTCATTATAAAAATAGGTGTGTTTTGTGCTGAATCTCCRTGTCTCTTTATCGCCTGGGGTGGTGTAATAAATGTGTCCTATTGTCACATACATTCTCCCAGAAGGACGTAGTGAATGTATTTTGTGTCTTCATTGACATCACTGGGTTTGATCTAAAGCCATGCTCATTATCTATCTAATCTGTTAGCTGTGATAGGATGTTGGTTTGGACTGGGAGGGTTAAAATGGCATGTCATTTCATTTAATGACWGATTTTTTTTCTATGAAATGATTGGGTACATTATCAGTTATCAACATATTGCTTACCGTTAACAAGTACATTGTCATCCCCCAATTGAAAATGTTCAATTTCAATTCAAGGGGTTTTATTGGCACGGTTGCCAAAGCAAGTGAAATAGATAATAAACAAAAGTGAAATTAACAATAACAAATTAACAGTAAACATTACACTCATAAAAGTTCCAAAAGAATACACACATTTCAAATGTCATATTATGTCTATATATAGTGTTGTAATGATATGCAAATAGTTAAAGTACAAAGGTAAAATAAATAAACACAAATATGGGTTGTATTTACAATGGTGTTTGTTCTTCACTGGTTGCCCTTTTCTTGAGGCAACAGGTCACAAATATTGCTACTGTGATGGCACACTGTGGTATTCCACCCAATAGATATGGGAGTTTATCAAAATTGGATTTGTTTTCAAATTATTTGTGGATCTGTGTAATGTGAGGGAAATGTGTATCTCTAATATGGTCAAACATTTGGCAGGAGGTTAGGAAGTGCAGCTCAGTTTCCACCTCATTTTGTGGGCAGTGTGCACATAGCCTGTCTTCTCTTGAGAGCCATGTCTGCCTACGGCGACCTTTCTCAATAGCAAGGCAATGCTCACTGAGTCTGTACATAGTCAAAGCTTTCATACATTTTGGGCCAGTCACAATGGTCAGGTATTCTGCCACTGTATACTCTCTGTTTAGGGCCAAATATAACATCCCCCATCTGTCTCTCTCAGGCTAGAATAGGTCATTCTATGACATACCATATATTGAATATTGTTTCTCCCTCCATCCCCCCTAGGGCTTCCTAAAGGACTGTCCCAGCGGCAACCTGAACGTAGAGGAGTTTAAGAAGATCTACGCCAATTTCTTCCCTTACGGAGATGCCTCCAAGTTCGCCGAGCACGTCTTCCGAACGTTTGACACCAACAGCGACGGAACCATCGACTTCCGGGAGTTCATCATCGCGCTGAGTGTCACGTCACGGGGAAAGCTGGAGCAGAAACTGAAGTGGGCCTTCAGCATGTATGACCTGGATGGGAATGGGTACATCAGCCGTGATGAAGATGCTGGAGATCGTCCCAGGTGAGACATGGGATTTGTAGTCTGGTGGAAGTCGTACACGTAAGACATGGGATTTCGTAGTCCTGGTGGAGGTCGTACAGGTGGAGACATCGGATGTGTAGTCCGATGAGTCCTGAAGGAGGTCATACAGGTGAGACATGGGATTTGTAGTCCTGGTGGAGGTTGTACAGGTGAACGTCCACTTCAGTTTCTGCTCCAGCTTGCCAGTCGTTATCTGTAGTCAATGCTTTCTCATTCAAAAGTGGATGAAGACTTCCTGCCTTGTTCCTCTCTAGGTGGCTTCCTAGTCCTGTCTTCCGCTGAGTTTTCCCACTGTGCTTCTGCTTCTGCCATCTGCATTGCTTGCTTCTTTGGGGTTTTAGGCTGGGTATCTGTAAAGCTCTTTGGGGTTTTAGCCTGGGTATCTGTAAAGCTCTTTGGGGTTTTAGGCTGGGTATCCTGTAAAGCTCTTTGGGGTTTTTAGGCTGGGTATTATAAAGCTCTTTGGGGTTTTAGGCTGGGTATCTGTAAAGCATTTGGGACAACTGCTGATGTAAAAAGGGATTCATAAAAATAACATCTTGAATTTGATTGATTGATTTAACTGAGGCAAGTCAGTTAAGAAACAAATTTCTTATTTACAAATGACGGCCTACCGGGGAACAGTGGTTCCCCTTGTTCAGGGCAGAACGACAGGTTTTTTACCTTGTCAGGCTCAGGGATTCAAATCTACCAAAGCTCTAACCACTAGGATACCTGCCACCCCTGGAACAGACACAGACCAATCATGATGAGGGATGGAGATCCTACAGCACAATAGACACACAGTTTATAATGAGGGGATGAGATCCTACAGGACAATAGACACACCAGTTATAATGAGGGGATGGAGATCCTACAGGACAATAGACACACCAGTTATATAATGAGGGGATGAGATCCTACAGGACAAATAGACACACCAGTTATAATGAGGGGAGTGGAGATCCTACAGGACAATAGACCCACCAGTTATAATGAAGGGAGGGAGATCCTACAGGACAATAGACACACAGTTATAATGAGGGGGTGGAGATCCTACAGGACAATAGACACACCAGTTATAATGAGGGGATGGAGATCCTAGAGGACATAGACACACAGTTATAATGGGGGGGAGATCCTACAGGACAATAGACACACCAGTTATAATGAGGGGATGGAGATCCTACAGGACAATAGACCCACCAGTTATAAATGAGGGGATGGAGATCCTACAGGACAATAGACACACAAGTTATAATGAGGGGATGGGATCCTACAGGACATAGACCCACCAGTTATAATGAGGGGATGGAGAACCTACAGGACAATAGACACACCAAGTTTATAATGAGGGATGGGAGATCCTACAGGAGAAACAGAGGAAAACTGGGAGACGTTTTGGTGTGAACTATAGTAGTTCAATGAAAGAAAGTTGTATTTTACCCTCCAATTTCGAGGCAAACTGGTCATTTGTTTGCTAACCTACAATAGCAGAGGCCTACTGTTAGTATAGTGTTAGACTGTGCTACTAGCTGTTTACCTGAACTACTACAGTTGAAGTAGGAAGTTACATACACTTAGGTTGGAGTCATTAAAAACAAATTGTTCCACCAATCCACACATTTTAACAAACTATCGTTTTGGCAAGTCGGTTAGGACATCTACTTTGTGCATGACACAAGTAATTCTTTCCTAAAATTGTTTACAGACAGATTATTTCACTTATAATTCACTGTATCACAATTCAGTGGGTCAGAAGTTGACTGTGCCTTTAAACAGCTTGGAAAATTCCAGAAAAGGATTGTCATGGCTTTAGAAGCTTCTGATAGGCTAATTGACATAATTTGAGTCAATTGGAGCGTACCTGTGGATGTATTCTCAGGCCTACCTTCAAACTCAGTGCCTCTTTGCTTGACATCATGGGAAAATCAAAAGATGTCAGCCAAGACCTCAGAAAAAAAAATTGTAGACCTCCACAGTCTGGTTCATCCTTGGAGCCATTTTTAACATATGAATGTCACCACATTCAATCTGTACAAACAATAGTACGCAAGTGTAAACACCATGGGACCACACAGCCGTAATCAGGAAGGAGACGCATTCTGTCTCCTAGAGATGAACATACTTTGATGCGAAAGTGCAAATCAATCCCAGAACAACAGCAAAGGACCTTGTTGAGATGCTGGAGGAAACAGGTGCAAAAGTATCTATATTCACAGTAAAACGAGTCCTATATCGACATAAACTGAAAGGCCGCTCAGTAAGGAAGAAGCCACTTCTCCAAAACACCATAAAAAAGCCAGACTACGGTTTGCAACTGCACATGGGGACAAAGATCATACTTTTTGGAGAAATGTCCTCTGGTCTGATGAAACAAAAATAAAACTGTTTGGCCATAATGACCATCGTTATGTTTGGAGGGAAAGGAGGAGGCTTGCAAGCCGAAGAACACCGTCCCAACCGTGAAGCACGGGGGTGGCAGCATCATGTTTGTAGGGGTGCTTTGCTGCAGCAGGGACTGGTGCACCTCACAATAATAGATGCATCATGAGGCAGGAAAATTATGGAAAAATGGACAATGACCCCAAGCATCTTCTCAAAGTGTGGCAAAATGGCTTAAGGACAACAAATTTTAAGGTTATGGAGTGCATCACAAAGCCCTGACCTCAATCCTATAGAAATGTGTGGGCAGATCTGAAAAAAGCGTGTGCGAGCAAGGAGGCCTACAAACACTGACTCAGTCCATTAGCTCTGTCAGGAGGAATGGGCAAAATTCCAAAAATTGAACTAAATCATTCTCTCTACTATTATTCTGACATTTCATTCTACAAAATAAAATGGTGATCCTAACTGACCTTAAAACAGGGATTTTTACTAGGTTAAATGTCAGAATGTGAAAAACGGTTAAATGTATTTGGCTAAGGTGTATGTAAACTTCCGACTTCAACTGTATTTGAACTTTTATGGTACGAGAATCATCCCTATTCCCTTTTGTTGTGCACTACTTTTGATTGGGCCCATAGGGAATAGGGTGCCATTTGGGATGATACCTTAATGTTTTTGGCCTGTGCAGAATAAAGCCTGTACTTCCCAATTTAACTGATCATGAACTAACCAAGTCTAACTTGATTGGCTGACCTAGCCATGGCCAGATCTGATTTTGCTGTATCATGAGCCATATAGGAAATTAAACAGCTAGTCTCATGGAAAAGTAAAAATGTGTTTGTTCAAAAATAGGCATTTTTAAATCATGACCTGAGTTAATCGAGCTGTGTAATTTAGATAACAATGCATGTAGTATTTGGCAAGTTTGTCTGTTTTTGGGGAAATTGGAAATATGAATGGTATCAGGATTGGGCAATCAACTCTCTGCCATATGGCCCGATAAGTCGTTTTGTTGTCCCTGTTACTCTGAGAATTACCCATCAAACAGAATCTGGATGTGCTAAAGTAGACCTTGATAATCATTGAACCTTTGAGAATTTGGACGTCCCATAAACAAATAGACTTTTAAGTCATAAACCATGCAGGCCATGAAACCGTCACCATCTGACGGATGATTTAAAACAGGAGAAACTTGCCAATATTTTAGATATAGGACACGGTGGTGTTGTACCTCTTCTAATTCCAGTTTAAAGGTCCAGTCTCAACGGATAAAGGATACTTAGATTGACAGACGAGAAGTGGGAATACCACCCCTAACCCTAACCCTAACCCTAACCCATACCCCCCCCCCTAACCCTACCCTAACCCTAACCCCCCAATGGGGACACTAACCCTAAACCCCCCCTAACCCTAACGCGCCCCCCCCCCCCTAACCCTAACCCTCCCCACTAACCCTAACCCCCCCCCCCCCAATGGGGACACTAACCCTAACCCCCCCCTAACCCTCCCCCTAACCCTAACCCCCCCTAACCCTAACCCCCCCTAACCCTAACCCCAACCCCCCCCCCCCCCCCCCCCCAATGGGGACACTAACCCTAACCCCCCCAACCCTAACCCCCCCCCCTTGACAACAAATACAATTGACACAGTAAATAAAACACAAAATACTAAGGATATTTCACGCTGAAACCCTCATATTAAACACTAATGGTAATCACTAGTTGATGGTTTATATTTAAGATAATGTTTTACAGCTTTGTCTTTCTATTTTATATAATATTTTTAATATTTCATATATTTTACATGCGATAAGGCCACATGAAGGGCCAGAGATTAATACAGACATCTGTGATCAGCTGAAGTACCCACTAAATGTCCACTAAATGTCTTTGAACTTTACCAACATTCTGCTGGTTTACTGGCAAATTTAGAAACGTTTCAGAAGTATACCCTTCCTTTGCAGGCATGTTGACAGTGTGCTTGTATTTTAGCTGGCCAGTAAAGAGGCTTTAGATAGGAATGGCCTTCAATATTTGGTGTCAGTTATTACGTTATTCACCATGTTTAGCCGAAGGAGTGAGTAACAGATAGAAAAGAGACAGAGACAGAGAAAAGAGACAGACAAACAGACAGACAGACAGACAGACAGACAGACAGACAGACAGACAGACAGACAGACAGACAGACAGACAGACAGACAGACAGACAGAACAGACGACAGACAGACAGACAGACACAGACAGGACAGACAGACAGAGAGAGAAAGAGACAGACAGACAGACAGACAGACAGACAGACAGACAGACAGACAGACAGAGCGACAGACAGACAGACAGACAGACAGACAGACAGACAGACAGACAGACACACAGAGCAGCGACAGACAGACAGAGAGAGAAGAGACAAAGACAGACAGACAGACAGACAACAGACAGACAGACAGACAGAAAAAGACAGACAGAGCGAAGAAGAAGACAGACAGACACGAGCGACAGACAGACAGACGAGAAAGAACAGACAGACAGACAGACAGACAGACAGCAGCAGACAGAGAAAGCAGACAGACAGACAGACAGACGACAGAGCGACAGACAGAGCGACAGACAGAGCGACAGACAGACGACAGACAGAGCGACAGACAGACAGACAGAGCGACAGACAGAGCGACAGACAGACAGACAGAGCGACAGACAGAGCGACAGACAGACAGAGGACAGACACGAGCGACAGACAGACACACAGAGCGACAGACAGAGACAGACAGAACAGACAGAGCGCCCAGACAGAGCGACAGACAGACACACAGACAGCGACAGACAGACACGGGTTCTGTACTGTTCTGAGAGCATGGACGGCTACATGCACTGTGTGCCCCAGGATTAGTGAGTTAAATTTAACCAGGGTTTATCCCTCAGTGTGCAGAATACTGGGATTATCCCCTGGCTCACTGAGGTTCTGCTCTGCTGAATGAGAGGAGGAGAGACGGAGGGGAGGAGAGAGGGAGAGGAGAGGAAGGAGACAGGCAGAGGAGAGAAGAGCGTGAGGGAGGAGAGTGTGAGGAGAAGAGGGTGAGATAAGAGAGAGGAGAGGCCACACTATTATCACTAAGTGTGGAGGGATGGAGCGATATAGATTTGTGAGAGTTGGATGAGGGGTGATGAAGGGGGTGAAGATAGAGAGGGACAGATAAAGACAGAGGAAGAAGGGAGTTACCCTGTAAACATTATTAGGAAATCCTTGTGAACTGAGTTGTGAAAATAATGAGTGTGTGATTGTGCGTCACAAAAGCTTGGCCTCTCTGTCGCTGCCACACTTCTCTCTGGCATAGACAAAAGCAAATGTCTCCCTAACCAATATCACAACATCACATCTGGTCGTTTTCCCAGCAACTGGTTATTGCGTAAAAGATGCAGTCAGATTTGAGAACATCCTTCAACTGAATGTAATAAATGTTGGACTTGAAAATACCTGGAACGAACAACAATGGCCCTTAGCTGTGACATTCATCTTTCAAGAGTCTGGTATTTCAGTTTGCCACTTGTGATAGCATGACATGTCCTTGTTGGACAAAAGAAACTCAACGAAAAACACTCATTTTTTAAAGGTAATATGATATTGCTTCAGGTGCTACGCTGTGGTAACAACATTCAAATTATTCTAGTTATTATTCATGGGTTGCACCCCCCCTGTCACTCGGTAGCATCATGCCATTGTTATGAACGTTCTTAAAGGGGAAGTGCACCCC
>NW_019943495.1:176144-191105 GCF_002910315.2 Salvelinus sp. IW2-2015
TCCTGTCACTCGGTAGCATCATGCCATTGTTATGAACGTTCTTAAAGGGGAAGTGCACCCCTCCTGTCACTCGTAGCATCATGCCATTGTTATGAACGTCTAAAGGGGAAGTGCACCCCCCCCTGTCACTCGGTAGCACATGCCATTGTTATGAACGTTCTTAAAGGGAAGTGCACCCCTCCCTGTCACTCGGTAGCATCATGCCATTGTTATGAACGTTCTTAAAGGGGAAGTGCACCCTCCCTGTCACTCGGTAGCATCATGCCATTGTTATGAACGTTCTTAAAGGGGAAGTGCACCCTCCCTGTCACTCGGTAGCATCATGCCATTGTTATGAACGTTCTTAAAGGGGAAGTGCACCCCCCTGTCACTCGGTAGCATCATGCCATTGTTATGAACGTTCTTAAAGGGAAGTGCACCCCCCCCTGTCACTCGGTAGCATCATGCCATTGTTATGAACGTCTTAAAGGGGAAGTGCACCCTCCCCTGTCACTCGGTAGCATCATTCCATTGTTATGAACGTTCTAAAGGGAAGTGCACCCCCCCTGTCACTCGGTAGCATCATGCCATTGTATGAACGCTTCTTAAAGGGGAAGTGCACCCCCCCTGTCACTCGTAGCATCATGCCATTGTATGAACGTTCTTAAAGGGAAGTGCACCCTCCCTGTCACTCGGTAGCATCATGCCATTGTTATGAACGTTCTTAAAGGGGAAGTGCACCCCCCCTGTCACTCGGTAGCATCATGCCATTGTATTGAACGTTTCCTTACAAGGAAGTTGCAACCCCTCCCGATCTCTCTCTGTCCCTGTCACTCGGTAGCATCATGCCATTGTTATGAACGTTCTTAAAGGGGAAGTCAGCAGTTGCTACATGAATGTACCCATTGATTCTTAAAATATATAACTTATAAAATGTCCCGTTAGAAACCAAAGTATAAGCTTGTTTTGCKTCAGTGTTTGTAAACAAAGTAAACGGAAACAAACACTATCTTGGATGGTCAGTCCTTGCATTCATAGCGCTGTCTACAAATGTGAAAGTGGTTACGTTGCTACAGCACCATCTCCTACATGTGCTAATTAGAATTGATTGATTTACAGTGCCTTGCAAATGTATTCATCCCCCTTGGCGTTTTTCCTATTTTGTTGCATTACAAGCTGTAATTTAAATGGATTTTATTTGGATTTCATGTATTGGACATACACAAAATAGTCCAAATTGGTGAAGTGAAATGAAAAAAATAACTTGTTTCAAAAAATTCCCCCAACAAAACAAAACGGAAAAGTGGTGGTGTATATGTATTCACACCCGTTGCTATGAAGCCCCTAAATAAGATCTGGTGCAACCAATTACCTTCAGAAGTCACATAATTAGTTAAATAAAGTCCACCTGTGTGCAATCTAAGTGTCACATTATCTCAGTATATATACACCTGTTCTGAAAGGTCCCAGAGTCTGCAACACCACTAAGCAAGGGGCACCACCAAGCAAGCGGCACCATGAAGACCAAGGAGCTCTCCCTCAGTATATATACACCTGTTCTGAAAGGCCCCAGAGTCTGCAACACCACTAAGCAAGGGGCACCACCAAGCAAGCGGCACCATGAAGACCAAGGAGCTCTCCAAACAGGTCAGGGACAAAGTTATGGAGAAGTACAGATCAGGGTTGGGTTATAAAAAAATATCAATATCTTTGAACATCCCACGGAGCACCATTAAATACTTTATTAAAAAATGGAAAGAATATTGCACCACAACAAACCTGCCAAGCGAGGGCCGCCCACCAAAACTCACGGACCAGGCAAGGAGGGCATTAATCAGAGAGGCTACAAAGAGACCAACGTTAACCCTGAAGGAGCTGCAACGCTCCACAGCGGAGATTGGAGTATCTGTCCATAGATGACTTTAAGCCGTACACTCCACAGAGCTGGGCTTTATGGAAGAGTGGCCAGAAAAAAAAGCCATTGCTTCAAGAAAAAAATAAGCAAACACATTTGGTGTTCGCCAAAAGGCATGTCTGGGACTCCCCAAACATATGGAAGAAGGTACTCTGGTCAGATGAGACAAAAATTGAGCTTTTTGGCCATCAAGGAAAACGCTATATATGGCGCAAACCCAACACCTCTCATCACCCTGAGAACCCCATCCCCACAGTGAAGCATGGTGGTGGCAGCATCATGGTGTGGGTATGTTTTTCATCGKYAGGGACTGGGAAACTGGTCAGAATTGAAGGAATGATGGATGGCGCTAAATACAGGGAAATTCTTGAGGGAAACCTGTTTCAGTCTTCCAGAGATTTGAGACTGGGACGGAGGTTCACCTTCCAGCAGGACAATGACACTAAGCATACTGCTAAAACAACACTTGAGTGGTTTAAGGGGAAACATTTAAATGTCTTGGAATGGCCTGGTCAAAGCCCAGACCTCAATCCAATTGAGAATCTGTGGTATGACGTTAAGTTTGCTGTACACCAGCGGAACCCATCCAACTTGAAGGAGCTGGAGCAGTTTTGCCTTGACGAATGGGCAAAAATCCCAGTAGCTAGATGTGCCAAGCTTATAGAGAAATACCCCAAGAGACTTGCAGCTGTAATTGCTGCAAAAGGTGGCTCTACAAAGTATTGACTTTGGGGTGAGTGAATAGTTATGTACGCTCAAGTTTTCCGTTTTTTTGTCGTATTTCTTGTTTGTTTCACAATAAAACATATTTTGCATCTTCAAAGTTATAGGCATGTTGTGTAAATCAAATGATACAAACCCCCCAAAAATATTTTTAAATTCCAGGTTGTAAGGCAACAAAATAGGAAAAATGCCAAGGGGGTGAATACTTTCGCAAGCCACTGTATTTACCAAATAAGTGGCGGGTGGCCGCTTTGTTATTGTTTTAACTGCTGATTCCAGGTATAAGAACGCCTCCTAAAGGTAACTGGTGCCAAGTCATTCTGAATGGGGGCTAATGACTGTCTCATCAAAACTACACTATAGTGGCCTGGAAATACGATTACATTGTTAAAGTAGGCAAATAATTTGTTGGAAACAACTTTGCCATCATTAAAACTTCTTGCCACTATAGGGGGTGCTGTTTCGCATTAGCATAATTTGCTCAACAGATTAAACGGCTTCCTACTCAATTCTTGCTCGTACAATATGCATATTATTATTATTATTGGATAGAAAACACTCTSTAGTTTCTATAGCCGTTGGAATTTTGTCTCTGAGTGGTACAGAACTCAATCTACAGCACTTTTCATGATAGGGAGTCAGATTTCAGACATCTTGGCCCCTGATCTGGAGTCAGTTTAAAGGTCCCTGTAAATGCTATGGAGAAACAGACACTTCTTACGTCTTCCCCTGGATGTCAGTACGTGATGACGCTTTGAATGGAGTCGATTGCCAATCAGGGGCTGTATAAAACAGCAAATACTGGAAGTAGCATCCCTTTGCTGCCTGCGCCTGGCGCACGAAGGACGTCGGACTCGCCTCCTTCCAAGCTTTTTTTAGCCAGTAATATTTCTCTCGGTCATGTTTTTACTCGTTAGAGGTGTAAAAACATCATAAGGTAGTTAATTTAAACCGTTTTATAGCAATTTATATCCGTTTAGTTGACGATTGAAGGCATTTATTCTGAGACACTTTGAACCGCTGGGCACATTTCCAGTCATGCCGAACGTTAGTGGGCATTTCCACATGGCAAGAGGACAGCTTTCGACCAAAAGACGATTAGACCCAAAGAAAGGATTCTTTGCCCAAGATTCTGATGGAAAGAACAGCTCACAGTAAGAACAATTTATGATGATAAATCGTGTTTCTGTCGAAAAAAATGTTAAACGCTCTTTATGCCGCCATTTTGTTTTGTATAGCTTCGCTGGCGCAACCTGTATTGAAAAGTAAGGATAATTTAAAAATGTAAATCAGCGATTGCATTAAGAAAACTAATTTGTCTTCGATTCCTGTCAACCCTGTATTTTTTAGTCAAGTAGATGATTAGCTTGCGATTTAAACTAGATCACTAAAAGATTGCGACGACATTTCCAGGCTTGTTTGCTACTATTTTCATTGTATAACCACGGTTTTTTATGGCTCTAAATATGCACATTTTCGAAACAAAACTCTATATGTATGTTGTAATATGATTTACTGGATGTCATCGAAGAATTCTGAGAAGGTTAGTGAAAAAATTAAATATATTTTGGCGATGATAACATATCGCTCTCTTTGGCTTGAATTCATGCTGGGTAACGTATTGCATATTGTGGTATGCTAATATAAACGATTTATTGTGTTTTCGCCGTAAAACACTTAGAAAATCTGAAAATGTTGTCTGAATTCCACAAATCTGTGTCTTTCCATTGCTATGTGCTGTGTATTTTAAAGAAATGTTTTATGATAGTAAATTGGTAATACAAGTTGCTCTCTGTAGTAATTCTAGTCGCTTTGGTGAGATTGTGATGGTGGCTGCAATTGGCAAACTATGATTTATACCTGAAATATGCACATTTTTCTAAACAAAACCTATCCTATACCATAAATATGTTATCAGACTGTCATCTGATGAGGTTTTTTTCTTGGTTAGTGGCTATCAAATATCTTAGTTTAGCCGAATTGGTGATAGCTGTACGGTGAGAGAAAAAAAAATGGTGGACAAAGAAATTGTGTCTTTTGCTAATGTGTTTAGCTAATAGATATTACATATTGTGTCTTTCCCTGTAAAACATTTTAAAAAATCTGAAATGGTGCTTTATCACAAGATCTGTATCTTTCATTAGGTTGTCTTGGACTTGTGATTTAATGATATTTAGATGCTACTATTAATTGTGACGCTATGCTAGCGATGCTAATCAGTGTGGGGGGGGGGGGGTGGGGGTGATCCCGGATCCCGATCCGGGGTTGAGGCTCGTTAGAGGTTAAGATCATTATGATGTTGTAAAATGTACTTTAGACAGATGCAATGTGGTCATGTGGTCAAGCGCTAGCAAATTTCATACAAACTAGCTAGCAATGCTAACGTTAGCTTGAAAAGTTCATAAACAAATTGCTAGCAATGCTAACGTTAGCTAGCAAAGTTCATAAAAATGGCTAACAATGCTAACGTTAGCTAGCAAATTCATAACAAATAGCTAGCAATGCTAACGTTAGCTTGAAAAGTTCATAACAAAGAGCTAGCAGTGCAAACATTAGCTAGCAAAGTTCATAAAAAATAGCTAACAATGCTAACGTTAGCTAGCAAAGTTCATAACAAAATAGCTAGCAATGCTAACGTTAGCTAGCAAAGACTCATAAAAAATTGCGACCAATTATAAATTTAGTCCTCTCACACCTTGACAAAAATATTTTCCTATTAATTATTTGCCTCCTTTTTTAAATCCATCCACATTAATGCACTTTAGAAGAAGTTTTCTATAGCTCACATTAATAAAGCACTAAGCCGAACACCCAGTAGGGCATCAGTCCTAAACGAACGTTTAAAAACAATATTGTGACAAAGTGCAACCCATTATAGTTACGCTTTTCTGTGTTCCTACGGGGCAGGGGAGAGCAACGCCGCGTAGCTTAATCAGGCGCTGTAGTGCTGGGCTGACCAAACACTGTCCCTATTTAAGACCATAGGGCTCTGGTCTAAAGTCAAATCAAATCAAATCACATTTTATTAGTCACATTACACATGATGTTAGCAGATGTTAATGCGAGTGTAGAGAAAATGCTTGTGCTTTTCTAGTTCCGACAATGCAGTAATAACGACAAGTAATCTAACCTAACAATTCCACAACTACTACCTTATACACACAAGTGTAAAGGATAAAGAATATGTTACATAAGATATATGAATGAGTTGATGTACAGAACGGCATAGGCCAGATGCAGTAGATGGTATAGAGTACGGTATATATACATATGAGATGAGTACTGTAGGTATGTAAACATAAAGTGCATAGTTTAAAGTGGCTAGTGGTACATGTATTACATAAACGATGCAAGTGCAGTAGAAGATATAGATACAGTATATACATATACATATGAGAGGGTAATGTAGGGTATTGTAAACATTATATTAAGTGCATTGTTTAAAGTGGCTAGTGGTACATTTTACTAATTTCCACACTTCCATTTTTAAAGTGGCTGGAGTTGAGTCAGTATGTTGGCAGCGGCCGCTAAATGTTAGTGGTGGCTGTTTAACAGTCTGATGCCTTGAGATAGAAGCTGTTTTCAGTCTCTCGGTCCCTGCTTTGATGCACCTGTACTGACCTCGCCTTCTGGATGATAGCGGGTGAACAGCAGTGGCTTGGGTGGTGTTGTCCTTGATGATCTTTATGGCCTTCCTGTGGACATCGGTGGTGTAGTGTCCTGGAGGGCAGGTAGTTTGCCCCGGTGATGCGTTCTGCAGACCTCACTACCCTCTGGAGAGCCTTACGGATGTGGCGGAGCAGTTGCCGTACCAAGGCGGTGATACAGCCCGAACAGGATGCTCTCATTGTGCATCTGTAGAAGTTTGTGAGTGCTTTTGTGACAAGACGAAATTTCTTCAGGCCTCCTGAGTTGAAGAGCGCTGCTGCGCCTTCTTCCACAACGCTGTCTGTGTGGGTGGACCAATTCAGTTTTGTCCGTGATGTGTACACCGAGGAACTTAAAACTTTCCACCTTCTCCACTACTGACCCGTCGATGTGGATAGGGGTGCTCCCTCTGCTGTTTCCTGAAGATCCACAATCATCTCCTTTGTTTTGTTGACGTTGAGTTGAGGTTATTTTCCTGACACCACACTCGAGGCCCTCACCTCCTCCCTGTAGGCCGTTCCGTCGTTGTTGGTAATCAAGCCTCCACTGTAGTGTCATCCGCAAACTTATGATTGAGTTGGAGGCGTGCATGGCCACGCAGTCGTGGGTGAACAGGGAGTACAGGAGAGGGCTCAGAACGCACCCTTGTGGGGCCCCAGTGTTGAGGATCAGCGGGGTGGAGATGTCGTTACCTACCCTCACCACCTGGGGCGGCCCGTCAGGAAGTCCAGGACCCAGTTGCACAGGGCGGGTCGAGACCACAGGTCTCGAGCTTGATGACGAGTTTGGAGGGTACTATGGTGTTAAATGCTGAGCTTAATCGATGAACAGCATTCTCACATGGTATTCCTCTTGTCCAGATGGGTAGGCAGTGTGCAGTGTGGTTGCGATTGCCTCGTCTGTGGACCTATTGGGTCGGTAAGCAAATTGGAGTGGTCTAGGGTTCCGGTAGGTGGAGGTGATATGGTCCTTGACTAGTCTCTCAAAACACTTCATGATGACGGAAGTGAGTCTACGGGGCGTTAGTCGTTTAGCTCAGTTACCTTAGCTTTCTTGGGAACAGGAACAATGGTGGCCCTCTTGAAGCATGTGGGAACAGCCAGACTGGGATAAGGATTGATTGAATATGTCCGTTAAACCCACACCACAGTGGTCTGCGCATGCTCTGAGGACGCGGCTGGGAATGCCGTCTGGGCCTGCAGCCTTGCGAGTGTTAACACGTTTAAATGTTTACTCACCTCGGCGCAGGAAGGAGAGCCCGCAGGTTTTTGGTAGCGGGCCGTGTCAGTGGCACTGTATGGTCCCTCAAAGCGGGCAAAAAAGTTATTTAGCCTGTCTGGGAGCAAGACATCCTGGTCCGCGACGGGGCTGGTTTTCTTTTTTGTAATCCGTGATAGACTTATAGACCCTGCCACATACCCTCTTGCTCGTCTGAGCTGTTGATTGCGACTCTATTTTGTCTCTTTACTGGGACTTAGCCTGTTTGATTGCCTTGCGAGAGAAATAGCTACACTGTTTGTATTCGGTCATGTTTCCGTCACCTTGCCCTGGTTAAAAGCAGTGGTTCGCGCTTTCAGTTTCACGCGAATGCTGCCGTCAATCCACGGTTTCTGGTTTGGAATGTTTAATCGTCTGCTGTGGGTAACGACATCGTCAATGCACTTCCTAATGAACTCGCTCACCGAATCAAGCATATTCGTCCATGTTGTTGTTGGACGCATGCGGAACATATTCCAATCCGCGTAATACGAAAGCAGGTCTTGAAAGCGTGAATCAGATTGGTCGGAACCAGCGTTGAACAGACCTGAGCGCGGGAGCTTGTTGTTTAGTTTCTGTTTGTAGGCTGGAATCAACAAAAATGGATCGTGGTCAGCTTTTCCGAAAGGAGGCGGGGGAGGGCCTTATATGCGTCGCGGAAGTTAGTATAGCAATGATCCAGCGTTTTACCAGCCCTGTAGCACAAATCGATATGTGATAGAATTAGGAGTTTTGTTTTTAGAAGTAGCCTTGTTAAATCCCCAGCTACGATGAATGCAACCTCAGGTGTGTGGTTTACCAGGTTTACAAAGAGTCAGATAAAGTTCGTTCAGGGCCTCTAGATGTCTGCTTGAGGGGGGAATATATACGAACTGTGATTATGATCGAAGAGGAATACCCTTTGGTAGATAATGCGGGTCTACATGTTGATTGTGAAGGAGTTCTAATCAGCGTGAACAGAATGACTTGAGTTCCTGTGTGTTGTCTATGATGATCACACCACGTCTCGTTAATCATAAGCATACCCCCCGCCCCCTCTTCTTACCAGAAAAGATGTAGTTTCTGTCGCGCGATGCGTGAAGAAACCAGCTGGCTGCACCGACTTCCGTTAGCGTCTCTTGAGTTAGCCATGTTTCCGTGAAGCAAGATGGCACGTTGCAATCCCCTGATGTCTCTCTGGAATGTTACCCTTTGCTCGGATTTCATCAAACCTTGATTGTCAAGAGACTGGACATTGGCGAGTAGTATTGCTAGGGAGTGGAGCGCGATGTTGCCCGTCTCCGAAGCCGACAGAGGACCGTACGTTTGCCCCTTTTACGGCGTCGTATAGGTCCCCGGCTGGGATCAGAGTCCATTGTATTGGGTCGGAAGGCAAAACCACTGGATCCGGTTTCGGAAAGTCATATTCCTGGTATAACGATGGTGAGTTGACGTTAATCGTATATTCAGTAGTTCCTCCCGACTGTGTAATGAAACCTTAAGATTACCTGGGGTACCGATGTAAGAAATAACACATAAAAAAACAAAATACTGCTATTTTCCAAGGAACGCGAAGCGAGGCGGGCCATCTCGGTCGGGCGCCGATAGTCCAAGTAGTGCAACATATAGGGTAATCAGGGCTCTGGTCTAAAGTAGTGTACTATATAGGGAATAGGGCTCTGGTCAAAAGTAGTGTACTATATAGGAATAGGGCTCTGGTCTAAATATGTACTATATAGGCGAATAGGGCTCTGGTCTAAAGTAGTGCACTATATGGGAATAGGGCTGCGTCTAAAGTAGTGCACTATATAGGAGTAGGTGCCATTTGGGCACATACTTTACTACACTCAGGGGGTCTTGTGATACGCAGATAGAGGACGGATGAGATCGATACAGAAAGCTTTGCTCTCTTCAGCCTACAGCAATNTTTAAAGTAGTGCACTATATAGGGAGTAGGGTGCCATTTGGGACATACTTTATCTACACTCAGGGGGTCTTGTGATACCGCAGATAGAGGAACGATGAGATCGATAACAGAAAGCTTTGCTCTCTTTCAGCCTATACAGCCAATGACTCAGGTGATTTTCCCCCTCTGTTATCTGCTGATCACTCCTCGTTCCCTTTAAACCATCCAACCCTATTCTGCTCTTACTCTTAATCTCTCTGCATCTTACTCTGCTCTTCTTCTCTGATCTCTGCCTACTCTCTATCTCTCCTGCTCTTACTCCCTTATATTATGAAGAGCCAGGACATAATCTGGGAGGTAGATCTACCTTGTCTCTATTATAGTTATGAACAGACCAGGACATAATCATGGAGGTAGATCTACTGTCTCTATTATATTATGAACTGACCAGGACTAAATCTGAGGTAGAATCTTACTGTCTTCTATTATATTATAACAGACCAGGACATAATCTGGAGGTAGATCTTAACTGTCTCTATTATGTTATGACTGACGCAGGACATATCTGAGGTAGATCTTACTGTCTCTATATTTGACAGGCCAGGAACATAATCTGGAGCTGATCTACTGTCTCTATTATATTATGACTGACCCAGGACATAATCGTGGAGGTAGACCTACTGTCCTCTAGTTTATATTAATGGACAGGCCAGGGACAAATCTGGCAATAGCTCTACTGTCTCTATTATATTATGACTGACCAGGACATCATCTGGAGGTAGATCTACTGTCTGTATTATATTATGACTGACCAGGCATAATCTGGAGGTAGATCTACTGTCTCTTATTATATTTGACTTGACCAGGACATATCTGGAGGTAGATCTACTGTCTGTATTAATTATGACTGACCAGACTATATCTGGGAGTGTAGATCTACTGTCTGTATTTATATTATGAGGTCTGACCAGGACATAATCTGGAGGTAGATCTATGTCTGTATTATATTTATGACTGGACCAGGACATCATCTGGAGGTAAGATCTTACTGTCTGTAATTATATTATGACTGACAGGACACAGATTGTATATCTATTCTAAATATACCATACATAACTGGAGGTAGATCTACTGTCTGCTATTATATTATGACTGACAGGACATAATCTGGAGTAGTTCATGTCGTTTATATCTGACCAGGACCTCGTAGACTATGCTGTATATTATGACTGACCAGGAACATCATCTGGAGTAGATTCTCTGTCTTTCTAATTATATTATGAACTGACCAGGACATAATCTGGAGGTAGACCTAACTGTCTCTATATATTATGACAGACCAGGACATAATCTGGAGGTAGATCTACTGTCTCTATTATATTTATAACAGACCAGGACATAATCTGGAGGTAGATCTACTGTCTCCTATTATATTATGACAGACCAGGACATAATTCTGGAGGTAGATCTACTGTCTCTATTATATTATAACAGACCAGGACATAATCTGAGGTAGATCTACTGTTCTATTATATTATGACTGACCAGGACATAATCTGGCATAAAGCTCTACTGTCTCTATATATTATGACTGACCAGGACATCATCTGGAGGTAGATCTACTGCTCTATTATGTTATGACTGACCAGGACATAATCTGGAGGTAGATCTACTGTCTCTATTATGTTATGACTGCCAGGCATCATCTGGAGTAGATCTACTTGTCTCTATTTATATTTGACTGACCAGGACATAATCTGGAGGTAGAACTACTGTCTCTATTATATTATGACAGGCCAGACATAATCTGCATAGTCTACTGTCTCTATTATATTATGACTGACCAGGACATATCTGGAGGTAGATCTACTGTTCTGTATTATATTATGACTGACCAGGACAATAATCTGGAGGTAGATCTACTGTCTGTTATTATATTATGACTACCAGGAATAATCTGGAAGGTAGATCTACTGTCTCTATTATATTATGACTGACCAGGACATCAATCTGGAGTAGATCTACTGTCTGTATTATATTATGACAGACCAGGACATAATCTGGAGAGATCTACTGTCTCTATTATATTATGACTGACCAGGACATCATCTGGAGGTAGATCCTACTGTCTGTATTATATTATGACAGACCAGGACATAATCTGGAGGTAGACTTTACTGTCTCTATTATATGTATGACCTGACCAGGACATAATCTGGAGGGTAAATCTTCTGTCTCTAATTATATTATGACAGGCAGGACATATCTGGAGTAGACCTAGCTGTCTCTATTATATTATGACGACCAGGGACTATAATCTGGAGGTAGATCTACCTGTCTCTATTATATTATGACTGACCAGGACATTAATCTGGAGGTAGATCTACTGTCTCTATTATGATTATAACAGACCATAGACATAAGTCTTGGAGGTAGAATCTACTGTCTCTATTATATTATGACTGACCAGGACATAATCTGGAGGTAGACCTACTGGTCTCTATTATATTATGACTGACCAGGACATAATCTGGAGGTAGACCTACTGTCTCTATTTAATTATGGACAGGCCAGGACATAATCTGCAATAGCTCTACTGTCTCTATTATATTATGACTGACCAGGACATCATCTGGAGGTAGATCTACTGTCTCTATTATATCATGACAGACCAGCTAGATCTACTGTCTCTATTATATTATGACTGTCCAGGACATCATCTGGAGGTAGATCTACTGTCTCTATTATATTATGACTGACCAGGACATAATCTGGAGGTAGATCTACTGTCTCTATTATATTATGACAGACCAGCTAGATCTACTGTCTCTATTATATTATGACAGACCAGGACATAATCTGGAGCTAGATCTACTGTCTCTATTATATTATGACAGACCAGCTAGATCTACTGTCTCTATTATATTAGTGACTGACCAGGACATCATCTGGAGGTAGACCTACTGTCTCTATTATATTAGACTGACCAGGACATCATCTGGAGGTAGATCTACTGTCTGTATTATATTATGACAGACCAGGACATAATCTGGAGGTAGATCTACTGTCTATATTTTCTCCTAACAAAATGCCGATTCTCTCTTCAACAGGCAGTTCAAAGAAATCCTACAATTCTTTCTTTACATTCTTTCTCTCTTCTCTGTCTCTCTTCCCTCTCTCTCCCTCTCTCCCTCAGGCCATTTATAAGATGGTGTCGTCTGTGATGAAGATGCCGGAGGATTGAGTCCACGCCGGAGAGAGAACAGACAAAGATCTTCAGACAGATGGACCTCAAACAACGATGGTGAGAGAGAGGGGAAGGGAGGGAGGAGGGAAGGTAGGGAGAGACAAGAGAAGGGAGGGACAAATGAAGGGGAGGATGGTGTTGGGTCACTGTCAGGTTTATTTTGAGCGCGTCTGAACAGTATTTGTATGAGTATTTTAGTTCTTCCCATAGTGAACCTAATGTTTTTCTTTCACTCTCTCTCTATTGTTGTTCTTCCACTTTCTCTTTCTCTTTCTCTGTGCCCTTTTAATATTCCCCTCCCTGCATCTCTTTTTCCTTTATCTTCTCTTCTCTTTCTCTGTCTCTCTCTCTCCCTGTCTCTCTCTCTCGCCTGGTCTCTCTCTCCCTGTCTCTCTCTCCCTGTCTCTCTCCTCTTTCCCTGTCTCTCTCTGTTTCTCTCTCTCTCTCCCTGCTCTCCTCTCTGTTTCTCTCTCTCCCTGTCTCTCTCTCTGTCTCTCTCTCCCTGTCTCTCTTCTCCCTGTGTCTCCTCTCTTTCCCTGTCTCTCTCTCTGTGTGTCTCTCTCTCGCTCCTGTCTCTCCTCTCTGTGTTTCTCTTCTCTCATCACTCCCTGTCTCTCTCTCTGTTTCTCTCTCTCTCTACCCCCCCAGGTAAACTGTCCCTGGAGGAGTTCATTAAAGGTGCCAAAAGTGATCCTTCCATCGTGCGGCTACTCCAGTGTGACCCCAGCTCCGCCTCCCAGTTCTAAACCCGCCCACCTGGCCTGCCATGTCCACCCCGGTTGCTATGGAAATGCTCAAATCAGTGCATGATGGTTCTCGTCTCTCATATCTTTTTGTTGTACAAGTTGGAAGAAGAGTTTTAAAATGAGATAAAACTAAAATCATTCTAATTTTATTTAAAAAATATATATATAAACGAAAAGGGACATTCATAGATTATTATTAAGAAGATAAGACAACAACTGAGGATACAAAAAACAAGGCGTTGCCAAGGCATTTCGTTGTCCGACGTGTTTTCCCGTCTCTCTCCGGATCTGGAAGGTTAGAATTCTGCTGAGCTCCGCTGCCTCACAGAGCCAGGAAGTCCGGCGACCATTTTTTACAAAGTCGGGAATTTTGGGGGAAGAGAATTAAGGGAACATTCCATCCTGAGAACCATGCATGGCCCTCTGTGTTCTAATTATTCTGTTCAATAGATTCTGTTTTCTCCTCCAATCAAGGCACAGCTTCTACAATTCTCTTACATGTTTATGTGTGTATAGAGTGCATATATCTATGACATCATACAAAATGAATAGCCAAGTATATCTGTCTTTTATAACTCTTGTTGCATTCAGAAGGCAGTATTATGTAGCTGAGCTTGCTCTGATCTGATATGGGAATTCCGTAGCGGTTTTCCGTAGAGGGAATATGAGCGTGGGAAGGGAAAAGAGTTGGGAATTTTCCTGCTATATGATCTTTCACTGGGGAAAAGAAAGCTGTTGAAGATACCATTTTTTTATTTTTTATTATTGATTGAGTATTATTATTTCATTACATAATATTGTTTTCCTCATGTTGTTTACTTATATTGATTTGTTTTAATTATTGTGGTTTTTATTTTTGATTTGCCATTGAAGACGATCGTAACCCAATACTGGAGAAGAATCGAAAGAAAGAAAGATCGAGAGAGATATAGAAAGATACTCGGATAATGACGTGTCTTTGGACACCGTCTGTCTTATATCTGTCCAAGATAGAAAGTTGAGATTTCAAAACTCGGCATGGAAGGAAAACTGGGAAAATTTGAACATTTGATTCCATAATGCATTTGAGCATCGAAACCGGTAGCAGCAAATCATATCATTTGAGCCGCCACAAGTGTATGCATGCATGCATGTTTGTGTGTGTATGTCTGAGTGTCTGAGTGTCTGAGTGTGTGTGTGTGTGTGTGTGTGTGTGTGTGTGTGTGTGTGCATGTGTGTACAGTATGCATGTGTACAGTTTGTGTATGTCCAGGCAAACTTAACAGTCTAATCAATAATGTTGTTTATTAACATGTAATATAAGTATTTAAAAGTTATTTATTTAAACACTTTATTACATCACTGAGCAGTAAAGTACAGTCGTCACATTGTCACACACCACACTGCATGGTACACACACAAACACAGAAATTAAGATTTGTAGTTTTTCTCTCTTCAGCTGTACTCTTACTGTCTATCAGACAACGCTTATTGTAGCCTACCAGACCACTCTTACTGTAGCCTACCAGACCACTCTTACTGTAGCCTACCAGACCACTCTTACTGTAGCCTACCAGACCAC
>NW_019943495.1:191130-203269 GCF_002910315.2 Salvelinus sp. IW2-2015
AGCCGAGGGAAGGTTGGAAAAAGAAAGTAGAAAAGAAAGGGAGGACAAATGAAGGGGAGGATGGGTTGGGGTCACTGTCAGGTTATAGTTTTGAGCGCGTCTGAACAGTATTTGTATGAGTTTTAGTTCTTCCCATAGTGAACCTAATGTTCTCTTTCACTCTCTCTCTATTGTTGTTCTTCCACTTTCTCTTTCTCTTTTCTCTGTGCCCTTTTAATATTCCCCTCCCTGCATCTCTTTTCCTTTACTCTCTCTCTCTTTCTCTGTCTCTCTCTCTCCCTGTCTCTCTCTCTCCCTGTCTCTTCTCCCTGTCTCTCTCTCCCTGTCTCTCTCTCTTCCCTGTCTCTCTCTGTTTCTCTCTCTCTCTCCCTGTCTCTCTCTCTGTCTTCTCTCCTGTCTCTCTCTCTGTTTCTCTCTCTCCCTGTCTCTCTCTCCTGTGTCTCTCTTCTCTCTCCCTGTCTCTCTCTCTGTGTGTCTCTCTCTCGCTCCCTGTCTCCTCTCTGTGTTTCTCTCTCTCTCTCCCTGTCTCTCTCTCTGTTTCTCTCTCTCTCTACCCCCCAGGTAAACTGTCCTGGAGGAGTTCATTAAAGTGCCAAAAGTGATCCTCCATCGTGCGGCTATCCAGTGTGCACCCAGCTCCGCCTCCCAGTTCTAAACCCGCCCACCTGGCCTGCCATGTCCACCCCGGTTGCTATGGAAATGCTCAAATCAGTGCATGATGGTTCTCGTCCTCATATCTTTTTGTTGTACAAGTTGGAAGAAGAGTTTTAAAATGAGATAAAACTAAAATCATTCTAATTTATTTAAAAAATATATATATAAACGAAAAGGGACATTCATAGATATTATAAGAAGATAAGACAACAACTGAGGATACAAAAAACAAGGCGTTGCCAAGGCAATTCGTTGTCCGACGTGTTTTCCCGTCCTCTTCCGGATCTGGAAGGTTAGAATTCTGCTGAGCTCCGCTGCCTCACAGAGCCAGGAAGTCCGGCGACCATTTTTTACAAAGTCGGGAATTTTGGGGAAGAGAATTAAGGGAACATTCCATCCTGAGAACCATGCATGGCCCTCTGTGTTCTAATTATTCTGTTCAATAGATTCTGTTTTCTCCTCCAATCAAGCACAGCTTCTACAATTCTCTTACATGTTATGTGTGTATAGAGTGCATATATCTATGACATCATACAAAATGAATAGCCAAGTATATCTGTCTTTTATAACTCTGTTGCATTCAGAAGCAGTATTATGTAGCTGAGCTTGCTCTGATCTGATATGGGAATTCCGTAGCGGTTTTCCGTAGAGGGAATATGAGCGTGGGAAGGGAAAAGAGTTTGGAATTTTCCTGCTATAGATCTTTCACTGGGGAAAAGAAAGCTGTTGAAGATACCATTTTTTTATTTTTTATTATTGATTGAGTTATTATTATTTCATTACATAATATTGTTTCCTCATGTGTTTACTTATATGATTTGTTTTAATTATTGTGGTTTTTATTTTTGATTTGCCATTGAAGACGATCGTAACCCAATACTGGAGAAGAATCGAAAGAAAGAAAGATCGAGAGAGATATAGAAAGATACTCGGATAATGAAATCGATCCGGTCTTGGTCACACACCGCAATCTGTCTGTCTGAACTCATTAAATAGTGCGTCTCGCAAAACTAACGAATATCGTTGAAAAAAGTGTGGCACTCTTTCACATTTCAACACAACCTCATGACACCTTGTAAAATAGAGGACGAATTAGAATGAGAGAGGGGTTCATTGGGAACCTGATTTTTGGATCAGGCTTAATAAAACAACTCCCCCTATCCTGGTTGGCTAAAGTCCAAGAATGGAACACACCAAAAAAGAGCATCTGTGATATTCGAGATATTTGAATGTATTCCATAGAGGACATAGGCCCCTTATGTTCCCTATTCTAGAGACCGAGTGAGACATGTTCGAAAGCGCGATGGTAAGCAGCAAATCAGTAATCACTTGTATCTCCGCACGACATAGGCTATATACCATTCGCTAGCCAATTCTATACTGACTAGTCACGCCTATCCTAGCGAAGTAGATCTGAAGTGTGCCATGATGATGCGTGAGCTATGTCCTTCTGGTTGTGTGTTTGTCTTGGTTGAGATCTTTTTTACTGTATGAGTGTTGTGTAATACAGTATATATGGTAGTAAAAGTTTAACCTAAAAAGTTGTACCACCAGTAATGGCCTTGAACTACGAATAATGGGTCAATAAAGATGTCGTGATTACAGCTGCTTAGAGGAAAAAGCCGTCTGTAAGTACCCAAAAAATGCTGAGATAAATTAATAGTTGCTAGGCTCATAAAGCGTTGTCTGTAGGCTAATAGAAGAGTGTCTGGAAATTACCAGTAAGATATTCTTAGGACTACCAGTATAGAGGTCAGTTCTGTACTACAGTTAAGGAGTTGCTTGATAGACATCCAAGGTTGTGTAATGATCAGGACCAGTGATCTGGACGTTTAAGCTTAACCAACATAGAGCTTGTTTCCTGCGTTAGGCGACAGATAAAGAGTTCGGGTAGGCTTACAATAAGCTTCAGTCTGTAGGACTACCATAGCATTTGTTCTTTAGGGCTACTAATAAGCGTGGATCTGTAGCAATCATAAGAGTTTCTTTGTAAGCTACAGATTATAAAAGAAGTGATCTTAAGATCTGTTAATTTACAGTAAAAAGAGCTTCTGTAGTCTACAGTAAAGTGTCTGATAGACCAACCCATTTAAGGGTCTGGTAAGATTACAGAAGTGATTATCTTAGCTACCAATAACGAATGGTCCTGTATGGCTACCAAATTAGCGATTTGTCCTGGTAAAGTACCCAATATTAACGTAGGTCCCTGTAAGCTACAACTTGAAGTTAAAGCGTGGCTAGGATCAAGCCTAACACCACACTATTTAGCAGTCTCCTGAATAACCAGTAAATGTTCTTGTAGGCGAACTAAGGAATGGCTTAGCCTACAGTTAAGACTTGATCGCGAAGCTACCGAAGAGATCGAGCGAGAAGCAGCAACAGTAAAAGAATGTGCGTAGAAGATTCCTACCAATGTTTAAGGTGAGTTGGTTCCTTGCGTGTAAGGCCAGCTACACTACGTGTTAATGTCAGTACGTCTCAGTAACCACGTCATCTAATAAGAGTATGGTTCTGGTAGGCGCTACAGACTCAACTCTTTAAGCTGTATGGTCTAGGTACCTGACCACGATACCCAAACGTTACATTGAGTGACTGTTTATGTGGTAGAGTTACGAGTAAGAGGTGGTCTGGGTAGGCTAACAGGTAAGAGGTGGGTTGAGCTCGAGAGTCGTCTGGTAAGCCTTACCAGCTTACCAGACCAACTGCGTTACTGCTAGGTCCCATCTTTAGGCGCAGTACCACTCTTGACTGTCGACCTAAAATGCAAGACACCTTGATCGGGGCTTATGTGCCGCAACCAGTCAAGTAGTGGTACCATACCGACTTCTTAGCTGTCTATACTAACAGGAGCGAAAACTGGTGCTCCTTAGTTTGTATATACCAGACTCTAACAACGAAGGATTCCGTCGGAGGCTCTATCTACTGTAAAATCGTATCTATGACATACCCTGTGAGTTATATTCTACCCCCTAGCAGTAAGATTGGTTCCCTTGGGGTAGCTACTAGAGCTCAAAAAAAGCTTCAGGTTGCTGGTAACTTACTGTCTACCCAGAGCCACTCTACTGTGTAGACCTACCAGACCACTCGTGTACTGTAATCTGATTCCAGACCACTCTTATTGTGACTACAGGTAAGAGTGGCCCTTACCCAGTTTAGCGCGACAACTCTTGACTGTAGGCTAACCAGACCACTCCTTACTGTTAGCTACACAGAACCACTTGACTTACTGTTAGCCTACCAGGGGACTAACGAGTGGCGCCTGTTTAGACTGTATGCGCCTAATAACCCAGAGCCAATCTTAAGCTGTAAAGTGTCGTATCCCTTACCTACCAAAGCCCACATAGACCGTAAGAAGTACGTCTTACTGGTAGCCTACTCGATAGTGAGGCCCCACTTCGTTTAAAGCTAGTTATTAGCAGTCCCCCTTACCAGAACCACTCAAGTTTCTTGATCTAATCAGACCACTCTTACTTTGTTGAGGGTAGGCTACCTACAGACCAGACTGGTGCCTGAGCACAGTAGAGTGTGGCGGCAGTTCATCTTATTGTATAGCCTACCATAGGACACCACTCTTACTGTAGGCTACCACCAGACCACTCTTACTTTAAGCCTACTCAAAGAAGCCACTTCTACTGTAGGCCTACACTACCAAGTGATTTAAGACCTACTCGCTGGCTATACTGGTAGTCGCTTAACCAGACCACTCTACCAGAATCACAGAGTAAGAGTGGGCTGGTAGCTACAGTAATAAGAGTGGTTCATGTAGACTACAGTAAGAAAGAGTGGTCTGGTAGGCTACAGTAGAGTGGATCTCGGTTTAGCACAGTAAGGTGTCTCTGGTAGGAGCTTACAGTAAGAGTGGTCTGAAGGCTACAGTAAGAGTGAGTCTGGTAGTAGATACAGTAAGAGTGCGTCTGGTAGGCTACAGTAAGAGTGGTCTGGTTAGATTTAACAGTTAAGAGTGGTCTGGTAGGCGATATAGTAAGAGTGGTCTGGTGGATAACCAGTTAAGAGTAGGGTCTGGTAGAACTTACGTAAGAGTGGTATTTCTGTTTAGGGTAGTTCTGGGGTAGCTATAAGTAAGAAAGTGTTCTCAGGGGGGGTCATGGAGGGGTTTTATAGTTATATTTCTGGTTCTGCGTATCTCTGGTTAATATAGCTGGGTTCGGTGGTTATCTGGTGCTGGTAGGATCTGTGGTCTTCCTGGGGGGAGGTAGCAATGTGGCGGGGGAGGGTTTATCTAGTCTTGTTCTTCTGGTTTCCTCTTTTATGTCTGGCTGCTGCGGTTAGGCGTCTGTGAGGTCGGGGGTCTGGTAGTGGTAGAAAGGGGCCTACCAGACCATCATCAGCCTCATACTTGTAAATCTACCAGACCACTTCCATTAACGTGTAGAGGGCCTCTAACTCTAGGACCATCTCTTACTATAAGGCCACTACCAGACCACTATCCTTACGTAATCTACCAGAAACGACACTAGTCTTAAGGTCTCCTGTCTATGCAGACAAGGACCTTGATTGGTAGCCGCAGGCCGACCAGATAAGAGTGTTGCCTACCAGAAAGCTACCACTCTTACTGTCTGTTCTATCAGGAGGATCTTAAGACTAGCCTTATTTGTAGCCTAGTATAAGCACCGATGGTTCTAACCCTCTTTGACTTGTTCTTATCTAGTCAACAACCTAGCTTATTGTAGCCTACCAGACCACTTTACTTATACTTGCGGCTACAATAAGATGGTCTGCCTAGGCCTTACCAGTAAGGCCTACCAGACCACTCTTACTTGTAGCCACTACCAGACCACTAGTGGTCTTACTGTAATCTATCCTCCAGATCCACTCTTTCTGATTAATTGTTAGGACCAGTTAAAAGATGTCTGGTAGCTACCCAGTAAGATCCTACCCAGACCACTCATTACTGTAGGGCTAGCAGTAGGCCTACCCAGACCTACTTACAAGTTTGTACTCAGTAGTAAAAAGAATTTAATTTAAAATAGAGGTGCCTACCCAGTCTGACCACTACTTAACTGTAGTTCCTGTATAGGCCCTTACCTAGTACCCCAAGTATGGTTCCCTAAGGCTCTAACACCAATACTCTTATCATAGTAAGCTCGTAGTCTCCAACAATCGCTACTGGTAGCCTACAGGACCACTCTTACTGTATAGGGGGTCTTCTCCCGTATCTCCAGGGAGCTCTAGGGCTAAACAGTAAGTAGAACCGCGGTCTACTGGCTAGTGCCTAATCTAAGTAATGACGTTTAGGTTCCTTTGAGTTCGGTATAGCTCCAATAGAACCACTCTTACTGTGTGTCTGCTATCTAAGATGCTAGTACATGACCACCTTACTGTTCTAGCCTACCATGGGGACCGGAAACTTCTAGTTAGGATCAGGAGATGTCCGCGCGTAACCACGACACTGCTGTAGAATATTCTGGTTCTAGCCTGAACCCGAGACCCACTCTTACTGTAGAACGGGGTAGCTTAACAATAAGCGATTGACCACCTTACTGTAGTGAAGGCTACCAGACCACTCTTACTGTAGCCTACCAGACCACTCTTACTATTAGCCTACCAGACCACTCTACTTAACTACCAGACCACTCTTACTGTTACTACCAGACCACTCTTACTATAGCACCAGACCACTCTTACTGTAATCTTACCAGACCACTCTTAACTTAGCCTACCAGACCACTCTTACTGTATATTGCCTACCAGACCACCTACTGTGTAGCCTACCAGACCACTCTTACTGTAGCCTACCAACCACTCTTACTGTAGCCTACCAGACCACTCTTACTGTAGCCTACCAGACCACTCTTATACTAGTAGCCTACCAGGAACCACTCTTACTGTAGGCATCTACCAGACCCACTCTTACTGTAGTCTACCAGCCACTCTTACTGTAGGCCTACCAGCCCACCACTCTTACTGTAGCCTACCAGACCACTCTTAGCTGTAGCCTACCAGACCACTCTTACTGTAGCCTACCAGACCACTCTTACTGTTAAGCCTACCAGACCACTCTTACTGTAGCCTACCAGACCACTCTTACTGTAGCCTACCAGACCACTCCTTACTGTAGCCTACCAGACCACTCTTACTGCAAGCCTACCAGACCACTCTTACTGTAGCCTACCAGACCCACTCTTACTGTAGCCACCAGACCACTCTTACTTACTACAGACCACTCTTACTGTAGCCTACCAGAACACTCTTACTTGTAGCCTACCAGACAACGCTTACTGTAGCCTACCAGACCACTCTTACTGTAAGCCTACCAGAACCACTCTTACTTAGCCTACCAGACCACTCTTACTTGTAGCCTAACCAGACCACTCTTACTGTAATCTACCAGACCACTCTTACTGTAGCCTACCAGACCACTCTTACTGTAGCCTACCAGACCACTCTTACTGTACTACCAGACCACTCTACTGTAGCCTACCAGACCACTCTTACTGTAGGCTACCAGACCACTCTGTACTGTAGCCTACCAGGACCACTCTTACTGTAGCCTTACCAGACCACTCTTACTGTAGCCTACCAGACCACTCTTACTGTAAGCCTACCAGACCACTCTTACTGTAATCTACCAGACCACTCTTACTGTAAAGCCTACCAGGCCACTCTTTACTGTAGCCTACGCAGACCACTCTTACTGTAGCCTACCAGACAACGCTTATTGTAGCCTACCAGACCACTCTATTTAGCCTACCAGACCACTCTTACTGTAGAATCTACCAGACCACTCTTACTGTAGCCTACCAGACCACTCTTAACTGTAGCCTACCAGACCACTCTTACTGTAATCTACCAGACCACTCTTACTGTAGCCTACCAGACCACTCTTACTGTTAGCCTACCAGACCACGCTTATTGTAGCCTACCAGACAACGCTTATTGTAGCCTACCGAACAACGCTCTTATGTAGCCTACCAGACCACTCTTACTGTAGCCTACCAGACACGCTTATTGTAGCCTACCAGACCACTCTTACGTGTCTACCAGACATCCTAGCCTACCAGACCACTCTTACTGTAGCCTACCAGACCACTCTTACTGTAATTCTAACCAGAACCACTCTTACTATAGCCTACCAGACAACGCTTATTGTAGCCTACCAACAACGCTTACTGTAATCTACTAGACCACTCTTACTGTAATTTACCAGACCACGCTTAATGTAGCCTACCAGACAACGCTTACTGTAATCTACCAGACACTCTTACTGTAATCTACCAGACCACACTTACTGTAGTCTACCAGACCACCACTTACTGTAGCTCTACCAGACCACTCTTACTGTAATCTACCAACCACTCTTACGTAACTACCATACAATGCTTACTGTAAATCTACCAGACCACTCTTACTGTAGTCTAACCAGACCACACACAGAAACGCATGTCCCGTCTTTGCGCACTCGTGTGTGTGTGTGTGTGTGTAGTGTGTCCGTGTGTGCCACTTGAGACAGACCCCTCCCCTCCATCCCTCCTTCCATCCCTCGTCTTCCTAGACATAGAGAACACACTACAGGCTTCACTACATTCTCAATCCCGATGCGTTTGTGTTATCTTCCTCATGTGTACTTAGCCAACAGGGCAGTAGGTAGAGGAGTTGTTTTAATAAGACACTGATCACCAAGAATAAGTGTCCCAAGGACACCCTATTCCTATATAGTGCACTACTGTTTGACCAAGTAGGCCTCATAGGGCTCTGAACGAGTGCACCACTTCAGAATGTATACTGCACTGCACCTCTGCTAATGTCTTCTCCCAGTGTCACTCCCCCTCGTTTGAATGAGGAACATCGCATGCTACCTGCTGCTAAATTATTCAGGACATGTTTCCAGAAACTCAGGTAGGAAGGATTCTCAGATTATCCTGCTGATTCAAGGATTTTTCCAACCGGGATTTCTGGAGAAAATCTGGACATTTTGGAAAAGTTACCAGATTTTGCAACCCCTCACTTATCCCACCTACCCCTCTTCTATTACCGTCCCACCTACCCCTCTTCTTATACCGTCCTACCTACCCCTCTTCTATACCGTCCACCACCCCTCTTCTATACCGTCCTACCTACCCCTCTTCTATAGCGTCCTACCTACCCCTCTTCTTATACTGTCCCACCTACCCCTCTTCTATACGTCCACCTTACCCTCTTCTATACCGTCCCACCTACCCCTCTTTCTATACGTTCCTCCACCTATCCCTCTTCTATAGCGTCCACCTACCCCTCTTCTATACTTCGTCCACCTACCCCTCTTCATACCGTCCCACCTACCCCTCTTCTATACCGTCCTAACCTACCCCTCCTTCTATAGCCGCTCCCACCTACCCCTCTTCTATACCGTCCCACCTACCCCTCTTCTATACCGTCCCACCTACCCCTCTTCTATACCGTCCCACCTACCCCTCTTCTATACCGTCCTACCTACCCCTCTTCTATACCGTCCCACCTACCCCTCTTCTATACCGTCCTACCTTCCCCTCTTCTATACCGTCCTACCTACCCCTCTTCTATACCGTCCTACCTACCCCTCTTCTATTCTCACTGCCTCTAAAACTGGTACCTTCAGGTGGATCATTAAAAAAACTCCTATTTCCTAATTTTTTTCTGTTGCATGAAAACCTCCAGCAAAGATTGTCATGTTACTTCCTGTTTTGACTCGAATCAATGACAAATATACCTTATGTATTTCAAACATGTGCGTGTCTGTTTTTTTTTCTCCTTTGGGTTCATTTTAAGAATTATGATTCTGGTTGAGTTTAGAGTAAAAATGCAAAATGCCAAATGTGTAGACCACATTTACTGTTCCTGACGACAAGAAAATCATTTTTTAGTTTGACTCCATTTCTCTCTGAACATTTAGTCATCTTGTGCTCTGACATGTCTTACACTGTTATTACTACACAGGAGGTGTGTGTGTGTGTGTGTTTGTGTGTGTGTGTGTGTGTGTGTGCTAACATCACTCAGAGGCATTACACTGGGATATTTTAAAGGCATTTCAAGTGTGACAGAAAATGATGGTTACTGCGACAAACACAATTGATGTTGAAATCTTCCGAAATCCTAATTAATGTAACAACATTTAGTGTAACGATTCAGGAATTTTATATAGGACAAATAAATACCATTTTCATATACAAACACTTTTTTTTGGGGGGGGGGGACTGGATGACCCATAGCCGTTTGAACAACACACACAGCATCACCATGTTGTTTACACCAGAACCACAGAGCCATGTCAAAGAACATGAAGAACCCTGTCCTGCAAGACAGAGAGGGTGCATCCATCCCAAAATGGCACCCTGAAAACATACAAACTATTTGCGCCCCGTTTTATGATTTTTCTCTATTTTTTTTGCATATTTTTGATTCTGAATGTAAATCATATCGTCGACCAAAACCCAATATTAGATAGAAAGGGAACCTGAGTGAACGAATAACAACAAAAATATACTTATTCATTTAATGACATGGGTCCCATTATGTCTGGTGAAAACCAACCACTGCATTCCACAGTAAGAACCTCATACCAACGGTCAGCATGGTGGTGGTAGTGTGATGGTTTGGGGTCAGCATGGTGATGGTAGAGTGATGGTTTGGGGTCAGCAGGGTGGTGGTGGTAGAGTGATGGTTTGGGGTCAGCATGGTGGTGGTAGTGTGATGGTTTGGGGTCAGCATGGTGGTGGTAGAGTGATGGTTGGGGTCAGCATGGTGGTGGTTGGTAAGTGTGATGGGTTTGGGTCAAGCATTGGTGGTGGTGTGGAGTTAGGGGTCAGCATGGTGGTGGTAGTGTGATGTGTATGGGGTCAGCATGAGTGGATGGTAGTAGTGATGGTTAGGGGTCAGGATGGTGGTGGTAGCTGGTGATAGGTTTGGGTCAGCATGGGAAGTGTGTGGTATGTGACGTATTGTGGGGGTCAGCATGGTGGTGGTAGATGTGATGGTTGGGGTCAGCATGGTGGTGGTAGTGTGATGGTTGGGGTCAGCATGGTGGTGTGTGTGTGATGGTTTGGGGTCAGCATGGTGGTGGTAGGTGATGGTTTGGGTCAGCATTGGTGGTGAGTGTGATGGTTTGGGGTCAGCATGGTGGTGGTAGTGTGATGGTTTGGGGTCAGCATGGTGGTGGTAGTGTATGTTGGGGTCAGCATGGTGGTGGTAGTGTGATGGTTTGGGGTCAGCATGGGTGGTGGTAGTGTGATGGTTTGGGGTCAGCATGTGGTGGTAGTGTGATGGTTTGGTCAGCATGGTGGTGGTAGTTGTGATGGTTTGGGGTCAGCATGGTGGTGGTAGTGTGATGGTTTGGGGTCAGCATGTGGTGGTGGTGTGATGGTTTGGGGTCAGCATGGTGGTGGTATGTGATGGTTGGGGTCAGCATGGTGGTGGTAGTGTGATGGTGGTAGTGGATGGTTTGGGGTCATGGTGGTGAGTGTGATGGTTGGGGTCAGCATGGGGTGGTAGTGTGATGGTTTGGGTCAGCATGGTGGTGGTAGGTGATGGTTTGGGGTCAGCATGGTGGTGGTAGTGTGATGGTTTGGGTCAGCATGGGTGTGTAGGTGATGGTTTGGGGTCAGCATGGTGGTGGTAGAGTGATGGTTTGGGGTCAGCATGGTGGTGGTAGTGGGATGGTTTGGGGTCAGCATGTGGTGGTAGTGTGATGGTTTGGGGTCAGCATGGTGGTGGTAGGTGATGGTTTGGGGTCAGCATGGTGGTGGTGATGTGTGATGGTTGGGGTCGCATGGTGGTGGTAGGTGATGGTTTGGGGTCAGCATGGTGGTGGTAGTGGGATGGTTTGGGGTCAGCATGGTGGTGGTAGTGTGATGGTTTGGGGTCAGCATGGTGGTGGTAGTGTGATGGTTTGGGGTCAGCATGGGTGTGGTAGTGTGATGTTTGGGTCAGCATGGTGGTGGTAGTGTGATGGTTTGGGGTCAGCATGGTGGTGGTAGTGTGATGGTTTTGGGGTCAGCATGGTGGTGGTAGTGTTGATGGTTTGGGTCAGCATGGTGGTGGTACGTGTGATGGTTTTGGGGTCAGCATGGTGGTGGTAGGTGTGATGGTTTCGGAATGCTTTGCTGGCCTCAGGACCTGGACCGACTTGCCTTAATAGAAGGAACCATGAATTCTGCTCTGTATCAGAAGAAGTCTAAGGAGAAATGGTCAAGGGCATTCGGTCCTGTGAGCTAGCACAGCTGGCTCATGCAGTAAAGGACAATGATTCCAAAACACACAACATCAAGTCTACAATAGGAAAATGGCTAAAAAGGCAATAAATAGGAAAGTTTTTGGGAATGGCTAGTCAAAGTCCAGACCTAATCCATTTGAAGATTGTTTGTGGCCTAGGAAACTTGAATACGAGCAGTTCCACTGCTTTGAAAAACCCACAATGATCATGAGTTAAAAGCAGTTCTCTATGGAGAAGATTGGGCCAGATTCCTCCACAGCGACGTTTGAGAGACGATCAAACACTACAGGAAAGTGGTTA
>NW_019943495.1:203294-224326 GCF_002910315.2 Salvelinus sp. IW2-2015
CAATCCCCACACAACCAAAAAACAGGTTGCTTCCTTTCAAACTATTGGGTCCCTAGTTTTGTATTGTCTTGAAGCGAATGCTGTGTATACCCCGAAAGGCAAATGTTGAAAACTGGCAATTAGATTGTGGTAAAATGTTGATGTTTGTTGGTCTTTACCAATGAGGTAATGTGTGTTCATGTAATATCGCTTCTTTGGTTATAACGTATACCAACACATGAAACATCCAGTATCTGTAGAAACAAAAACAGTGATTTTCCAGTGCTTTACATAAACAAATATAGAAATGAAATATATGAGTATATTTTTTGTATCACTCTATTATGCGCGTGTGTATATATTATATATATAGAGGTAAAGATTAAGGAGGGTATCTTTTCAATGTTGAAAGGACCCTAAAAAATGATTTTCAAATAATAAAGTAGTTGATGCAAGGTGCAGACCCAGTAGTTTATAACATATAAAACATAAAAATAAATAAATGTTTGAAATTATATGTTTTAAGGACTTAATAAAAAAGGCTACATATATCTTCAAACTGTTTCGCCATTAGCCTTCACATAGAGAAAATAGCTGATGTCTTTATGAGCGAGAGAGAGAGAGAAGCAGAGAGCAGCAAAAGACAGGAGCAAAGAGAGAGAGAGAGAGAGAGAGAAGAGGAAGAGAGAGAGAGAGAGAGAGGAAGAGAGAGAGAGAGAGAGTAGGGTAGAAGCATCTCAATGCTAAACACAAGTGTTATTACTAAAAAATCAATAAGGTGGATCTAGTCTAAGATAAAGCCACTGTTGATTGGTGACCAGATTTAGTACCTTTCGCCTCGATATGTTCTGCTGTTTTAACCCACATATTCTTTTGTCTTACCAACCAAGCTAACCAGTGTGGTTTTACCCTCGCTTCTGCAGGGTCCATGTTGAAGTGTTCTATTCCCATTCAGGGGCAGCAGATTGGGTCCATAGCAACTATCAAAGAACTTAATTTTCCTATGGATCTGAGAACCACATTCCCAGCGATAGTTCTAGACAGCAGGTAAACACCATTCCCAGAGTAGTCTACAGCAGATGAGAATCACCAATCACCAGCGATATGAGCCATCATGTGCAATCTCTTCAGAGCCACACTCTAGAAGGGTAAAGAGGACACTGAACCACACTCAAAGTGGCGCAATGCTGTGGCTTACGAGGCCAAGTGGTTTAGCACTCTTTACTGCAAAGGCATGGCTAAAATAACTGCAATGTCTCGACCACTCTCTTTGTCCTGGCATTAGCGCAATGTGTTTGAGAGATGAGCGGAATTGATTGATCTTCAATAGATAACACGACCATGTATTTTTTCCCTCTGACATTGAAAAGGAGGAATATGGCACTTCCCTGATTCTGAGAGATGTGCTTGTTGATATACATCCGTATAGCTTGATCATTGGTAGCAAGCAAAGCTGCGGCTTTTGGGCGCGATGGGTAACGATTGCTCCGTGGGTCGTCAGTTGTTGATGTTCAGATGGTCCCTTGGTTCGAGCCGGGTCGGAGCGAGGAGAGGGACGGAAGCTTACTGTTACATCGATGCGTGTTGACCCGGATCACTGTTGTGCGAAAGGAGTGTCATAAAGGGGGGAGGTGAGTGTAACGATGTGAACTGAAATGCTAGCTATTAGCGGTGGGCCGCTAAATAGCGTTTTCAAATCGTTGACTTACTGTCCAGACGCACATTGTATCTGTGCTGTGCATACTATAGTTTACTATGCTTCTACTTTTTTCATTGGTACTCTTGTTGTCTTTTGGTTATCAGGGGAAAAGCAGCAACTAATACGAGCTATAATGCCTAGAAGAGGTCACAACAAACCTTACTACACGTTGACAAGCGCTTGTCTCTCTTGAATTACGAGCGCAGGTCAAACATCTCTCTTCTTCTGATGGAGGAAACAACACAGAAAGCCACATGTCGCCCAGTGGTCTTTGTCCCCACAGTTCCTTGGGTCGAGTGATTGTGTCACCGATATAATCTGTGCCCTATATGTTAACACTGCTCACAAACGAGCAGCTGGTGTCAGGAAAAACAGCGACTTCGGACTGGAAACACACAGGACAGAAAGACAGCGCTGACTTTGACTGTATACACACAGGACAGAAAGACAGCTGACTTCATCTGCATACACACAGGGATCAGAGGTCTCTTACATTTACATTTGGTGCAGAGGTCCTCTACATACCATTGGGTGCAAGGTCCTCTAATACCCATTGGGTGCTAGAGGTCCTCTACTTACCATTGGGTTCAGGGTCATCTAATACACACAGGGATCAGAGGTCCTGTCTACATACATTGGGTGGCCAGAGGTCCCTCTACATACCATTGGGAATCAAGAGTCTTACATACCATTGGTTCATAGGTCCTCTACATAACATTGGGTGCAGAGTCATCTACATACCATTGGTGCAGAGTCCCTCCTATCATAATGGGTGGCATAGGTTCAAATGGTAGGAGGGGGGGGGTTCCTCTACATACCATTGGGAGAGGTCTCTCTACATACAATTGGGTGCAGAGGTCCTCTACATAACCATTGGGTGCAGAGGTCTCTACATTACATTGGGTTTCGTAGGTTCTACCCTCTGGTCACAGGCTATACCATTGTGCAGAGGTCCTCTACATACCATAGCTTGTAACGTCCCAATTCTGGTGCAGAGGTCCATCTACATAACATTGGGTGCAGAGGTCCTTGACAGTACCATGTTCGAGGCGTCATTGGGTTAGATCTCTACATACACACAGGTTCAGAGGTCTCTACATGCCTTGGGGATCACGAGGTCGCTCTACATACATTGGGGCAGAGGTCCTCTACATACCATTGGGTTCAGATGGTCCTCTACATACCATTGGCGTACAGAGGTCTCTACATACCATTGGGTGCAGAGGTCCTCACATACCATTGGGTGCAGAGGTCCTCTACATACCATTGGGTGCAGAAGGTCCTCTACAACCATTGGGGTTCAGAGGGTCCGTGCTACATACCATTGGGTGCAGAGGTCCTCTACTTACCATTGGGTGCAGAGGTCCTCTAGCATACCATTGGGGTGCAGAGGTCCTCCTATACACACAGGGTTTAGAGGTCCTCTGCTACATTGGGTTTCAAAGGTCTCTACAACCACAGGACGTTCAGGGTCTCTACATGCCATGGATCATGAGGTCCTTACATCTATGGTGCAGAGGTCCTCTACATACATTGGTTCCAGAGGTCCCTCTACATACCATTGGGTACAGAGGTCTTCTACTAATTGGGTGCAGACGTTCCTCTAAGTACAATTGGTGCAGAGTCCTCTACATACCTGCATGGTGCAGAGTCCTCTACAAACCATTGGGGAGAAGTCCCTCTACATACCATTGGGTGCAGAGGCCCTCTACATACCATTGGGTGCAGAAGTCCTCTAATACCATTGGGTGGCAGAAAGTCTCTACATGACCATTGGGTGCAGAAGTCCGTCTACATCCATTGGGTGCAGGGTCCTTACATACCATTGGGTACAGAGGTCTTACATACCATGGTACAGAGGTCCTCTACATTAGCCATTAGGGTGCAGAGGTCTCTACATTACCATTGGGTGCAGAGGTCCTCTACATACCATTGGGTGCATAGGTCTCTACATGACCATTGGGTGCAAGAGGTCCTCTACTAACATGGGTACAGAGGTCCTCTACATACATTGCGGTACTATAAAGAAGTCCTCTACATACATTGTTCCGGGTTCTCAGCAAGGTATACAACCAGAGGTCCTCTACATACCATTGGGTCAGAGCCCGAAGACATGGGTCTCACTACAGGGAACCCCTGCCTGCCTCCTACACTCATAAGGTCTAATACCATTGCGGTGCAGAGGTCCTCTCAATACACACAGGTGGCAGAGGTCCTCTACATTACCATTGGGTACAGAGGTCTCTCACATACACACAGGGTGCAGAGGTCCCTACATTACCATTGGGGGTGCTAGGAGTCCTCTACATACCATTGGTACAGAGGTAGCTCACGTACCATTGGGTTTCAGAGGTCCTCTACATACACACAGGGATCACGAGCCTCTCATACATTGGGTGCAGAGGTACCTCTACATCCATTTGGCTTCAGAGTCCATCTACATACCATGTGGGTGCAGAGGTCCTCTACATACCATTGGGTTCAGAGGTCCTCTACATACCATTGGGAATCAGAGGTCTCTGCATACCATTGGGATCAGAGGTCTCTCTAACTACATTGGGTACAGAGGTCCTCTACATCCCATTGGTAATTCAAAGTTTCAGAGAAGTGAGGAGAGAGAATAGAAGGAGAGCATTTGCTTGTTCTTTTCTTTGCGGAATATTTCCTCTGTATATTTTTTTATTATTATTTTTAACTTGGGATAGAGGGAAATAGAGAAAAGGGGAGAGGAGGGGTGGAAACAACAGAAGTCATTTCTTCCTGGTATCTCCAGACGCGTGCTGTCTTTGGGGAGGATAGGGGCGAGGTTTAGAGTGAGCTGGTGGGGCTGTGGGTGGGACTCAGATCAGGGGGAGAGTTTCCGTGTCCGTGGACCGAAGGATGTGTGAGGACTGGAGGAAGAGGAGGAGCAGGACGGCTGGATCTGTACGCAGGAGTAGTTCAAGCCCCAAAGCTTGGTCTTGTCCCTGAGAGAAGTTGATCTGTGTTTGGTGACCACCAGCATCATGGGAAGGGGAGGGCTTCTTGGCAAAAGAACACCTGGAGGGAGGAGAGAGGAGGGATGGAGAGAGGGAGGGGAGGACGAGAGGAGGGAGGAGAGAGTGGAGGGAGAGGGGAGAGGAGGGAGGAGAAGGGAGGAGTACGGAGGAACCCATTTTGAAGTGGGTATAACACATTTCCAAGTTGGGATTAATAAAGTACTTCTTATTACTGTAATGCTACTATTTTTCTACTACTTAATATACTACTACAACTGATACCGCTATAAAATTTACGTACTACGGTTACTATTACTACTACTGCCTACAACTAATAATAAATCACTACTACTACTACCACTTGCTACTAGTACACCTATTACTAATACTACTACACTACTACTGCTACTACTATTACTGTAGGCTACTACTATACTACTATACTTACTACTATACTACTACTACTACTATACTACTACTATACTACATAGACTGCTACTAATATGATTACTATTACTGTTACTAATACTACTACCACTACTGCTACTACACTACTGCTGCTAACTGCTACGTATTCTAACTACTTATACTACTACTACTACTACTACTATTGCTGCTACTACTTACTAGGATCTACTCGCTACTACTACTACTGTCCACTATTACTACTATGCTACTACTACTTATCGCCACTACACTACTTTCGCCACTACTCACTATTACGCTACCACTATTACTATAGGATGCTACTACTACTTACTATATCCACATATACTACTACTGCTACTATACTGCTTCTACTACTTCCTTACTACTACTACTCTCCTACTACGCTACTATCTCTATACTTGCTACTACTACTACTAGCTACTACTCTACTACATACTACTAACTACTACCACTACTACGAGCTACACTACTACTCCAGCATGCTACTACTACTACGACCATACTACTACTACTACTACTACACCACTACTATACTAGGAGCTACCATACTACTACTACTACTACTACTACATTCTACTATGTCTACTCATACAATCGTTTAGTTAAATTTTGGGACAGACGATTATCAATTTACAATTTACTGTAATTTCACAAATTAGACAAAACTATTCGTAACATTCAACTCACAAACTACAATATAGCACACTTGTCCACTTAAACACCGGAATAATAGACTACATTCTGAGGGTTGGGCTTGTATCCACAAAAGCTTCTCAGAAAGACAATTGGTGGAAGCGCTTGAAATTAGAGATATTTTACTCCTAAGTGAAATAGAGATATTTTCTCTAGTGAAAAATAGAGACATTTTACTCCTATGTGAAAATAGAGTATACTTTTGAATAAAGACTCCTGTGAATGTTTTACTGCCTAAAATAGAGACTACTCCTATTATATATACATCCAAAAAGATATTACGTGTTGGAAAATTAGAGACATTTTAACTCTATGGTGAAAATAGAGACATTTTACTCCTATGGCTGAAAACAGAGATATTTTACTCCTTGTGAAAATAGAGACATTTTACTCCTTTGAAATCGGATTTAAACTTATAAACAGAGATTTTACTCCTACTGGGTGAAAACAGAGTATTATTGTATAGATCTCCTATGGGTGGAAAAACTAGAGGTGAATTTTACTCTATGTAAAGGACTTACTTGGGAAATGAGACTTTTACTCCTATGGGTGAAATATAGACATCCTTTAAGCTCCTTATGGGGGTGAAAATTAGATCAATTTACTCCTATGGGTGAAATAGGAGATCATTTATCCTATGGGTGAAAAAACATTACATGGAAGACATTTTACTCCTATGGCTGAAAACAGAGTAAGTTTAACTCTATGTGAAATAGAAGATATTTACTCCTATGAGAAATAAGACATTTAACTCCTATGGGTGAAAACAGAGATATTACTTCTCTATGGGTGAAAATAAGAGATATTTTACTCCTATGGTGAAATAGAGACATTTACTCCTTATGGGTGAAAATAGAATCCTACAGATGAAGCCTGTTTGGTCATAAGTCCCACTAGTGGACAGATAATGTAGGAGAGACCTCATGAGCTGTCCTAACCATTTAGAGTTAAGAGGTATCTTGACATAGACAAAGACAGTGAGTCATGGTTTCCTGTGCCACAGACAAGATATTGCTTTTGAGGTTGTTGAAATCATTTTTTAGATATTCTATGTGATCAACTAAGAATAATCTAGACCTACATGCAACATACCACTGTTTTTGACATTGATTCACCGGCTATTTCACTGATACAGTTAACGCCTATTATACTCTTAGAACCACAAGGCTCATAAATAATCTTCATTTTTATTTTGATTTTTCAATTAACCTAATTCAATGTTATTTCAAGCGGAATATCACGTTGTTAAATAAACGAGGCCGAAATTGACATGCCAATAAAGTGGCAATTGACAGCATCTAAGTGCTATGTTCAACTTGAATTGTGCTCTGTAACAAATTACGACTTTCAAACATTTCATTCAACAGTTATCCGCAAAAATTTTAATGCCTACTGTAGCAAAGCGATGTAGAGTTGTTAAAGAGAGTGTGAGTGTGTGGATTAAACGGTAATATGATTTATAAAATTCCGCTTTTTAAACCATTATATAACTACTGCAATGATTTCAGTGGCAAAATGCATATCAATTACTCAAATTCAGAATTGGTAAAAAACAAGACAGTTACGCATGCGAACATAATTAGGAAAGAAGTAAGAAGAGGCACATGATCGGTGTCAGGCGAAAATAATATCACATTTTTTTACCTATAAAACATTTATGTACAGTCACATTCACCATGTTGTCTGAAGCGTGCTATAGAGTTCATAGCTGGAGATTGCCTCTCTGATTGCGTAAAATTGCTTATGTCAATCGACATCTGCAGTGGCCTACTACAGCGTTTACTGCCATGTGACATGCAGTGGCCATACAGGTTTACTGCCATGTGACATCTGCAGTGCCATACAGCGTTTTCGTAAGCGTGCCATATGCGAGCCATGATACTCGCAGTGGTGGTTACGCCTGTGATTGCAGGGCCACACGTTTTACTGCCATGTGACATCTGCAGTGGCCATAACAGCGTTTACTGCCATGTGACAGCTGCGTGGCCATACAGCGTTTACTGCCATGTGACATCTGCAGTGGCCATACAGGCTATTTTTAATACTATATTAATACTCATACATAATAGTGCTGTGATAAAGTATTAGATAAATGGTACCTGTGTTTACAAATAACAAAATAATAATTAGCAAAGCAATGTAACACCCATATCCCCGTTGTGTGTAAAAGTAATTGCCCCCTTTACACTCAATAATTGGTTGTACCACCTTTAGCTGCAATGACTGCAACCAAACACTTCCTGTAGTCGTTGATCAGGAAGAGGAAGTGGAGGAATTTTGGCCCACTCGTCCATTTAGAACACGGTCCCATTACGTCTGGTTGAAAACCAAACACTGTATTCCACGGTAACAACCTCATACCAACGGTCCAGCATGGTGGTGGTAGTGTGATGGTTTGGGGTCCAGCATGGTGGTGGTAGTGTGATGGTTTGGGGTCAGCATGGTGGTGGTAGTGTGATGGTTTGGGGTCCAGCATGGTGGTGGTAGTGTGATGGTTTGGGGTCAGCATGGTGGTGGTAGTGTGATGGTTTCGGAATGCTTTGCTGCCTCAGGACCTGGACGACTTGCCTTAATAGAAGGAACCATGAATTCTGCTCTGTATCAGAGAAGTCTACAGGAGAATGTCAGGCCATCCGTCTGTYAGCTGAAGCACAGCTGGGTCATGCAGTAAGACAATGATCCAAAACACACAATCAAGTCTACATGAAAATGGCTAAAAAGCAATAAATTAGAAGTTTTGGAATGGCCTAGTCAAAGTCCAGACCTAATCCCATTTGAGATGTTGTGGCAGGACTTGATACGAGCAGTTCATGCTTGAAAACCCACAAATATCACTGAGTTAAAGCAGTTCTTCATGGAAGAGTGGGCCAGAATTCCTCCACAGCGACGTGAGAGACTGATCAACAACTACAGGAAGTGGTTGGTTGGAGTCATTGTAGCTAAAGGTGGACTGGTCAACAACTACAGGAAGTGGTTGGAGTCATTACAGCTAAAGGTGGACTGGTCAACAACTACAGGAAGTGGTTGGTTGGAGTCATTGTAGCTAAAGGTGGACTGGTCAACAACTACAGGAAGTGGTTGGTTGGAGTCATTGCAGCTAAAGGTGACACAACCAGTTSTTGAGTGTAAAGGGGCAATTACTTTTTCACACCGGGGCATTGGGTGTTGTATAACTTTGTTTAACCCTTGTGRTGTCTTATGGGTAAAAAATGACCCGCCACTYTGTTTAACAGCAGAAAAAAAKKCMAAATGATKATTTTTCACTTGAAATTTGATGACATTTTCCTAGAGTGACCCCAACATTAGAAKAAGTGAAACATCGCCTTTGTTKATATTTCCATGAAAGCTGWACACCACCWGYGTACYAAGATTGTCTRAGGGTCATTTTTGACCCGGCAGTTATAAAATAATTTACACACCACAAAAACKAKAAAGACACACACACACAAACACAATAAGAAATTGAGATTATTGTGTGCTACTGATTGAACTCAGCCAGCAGCTCCTGAAGAGGAAGATCACCATGGTTGGCACAGTTAGAAAGAACCAGCCTGAGCTCCCCCTGCACTCCTTGCAACAAGGGGGAGAGAGGCCTTCTCATAAAAGTTTGCCTTCACCCCCACCACCACTCGAGTTTCTTACTTCCCAAAGAGGAACAAGAATGTGGTACTTCTGAGCACACTACACAAAACGGCTGAGATCAGTGATCGTGAGGACAGGAAGCCGGCCATCATCCTGGACTACAACCACAACAAAGGAGGCGTGGACAACATGGACAAGGTGATTGGAACTTACAGCTGACTGCCCGCTGGCCCCTGGTCATCTTCCATAACATCATTGATGTGTCCTCATACAATGCCTTCGTGATATGGAACAAGATCAACCCTACCTGGATGCCTGATAAGCGGAACAAGAGGGGGGTGTTCCTGGAGCAGCTGGGAAAYGCACTTGTAACCCCACACATTCAAAGAATGTGCCAAAAAGAATGTAATGTATGTAATGTAATGGACATACAAAATAGTCCAAATTGATGAAGTGAAATTTAAAAAATAACTTATAAAAAAAAACTAAAAAAGGAGAAGTGGTGCATATGTATTCACCCCCTTTGCTATGAAGCCCCAAAATAAGATCTGGTGCAGCCAATTACCTTCAGATGTCACGTAATTAGTTAAATAAAGTTCACCTGTGTGAAATCTAAGTGTCACATGATCTGTCACATGATCTCAGTTTATATACACCTGTTCTGAAAGGCCCCAGAGTCTGCAACACCACCAAGCAAGCGGCACCATGAAGCCCAAGGAGCTATCCAAACAGGTCAGGGACAAAGTTGTGGAGAATTACAGATCAGGGTTGGGTTAAAAAAAAATATCAGAATCTTTGAACATCCCACGGAGCACCATTAAATCCATTATTAAAAAATGGAAAGAATATTGCACCACAACAAACCTTCCAAGAGAGGGCCGCCCACCAAAACTCACAGACCAGGCAAGGATGGCATTAATCAGAGAGGCAACAAAGAGACCAAAGATAACCCTGAAGGAGCTGCAAAGCTCCACAGCGGAGATTGGAGTATCTGTCCATAGGACCACTTTAAGCCGTACACTCCACAGAGCTGGGCTTTATGAAAGAGTGTCCAGAAAAAAAACATTGCTTCAAGAATAAAATAAGCAAACACYTTTGGTGTTCGCCAAAAGACATGTGGGAGACTCCCCAGACATATGGAAGAAGGTACTCTGGTCAGATGAGACTAAAATGTAGCTTTTTGGCCATCAAGGAAAACGCTATGTTTTTGGCAAACCCAACACTTTCCATTATCCTGAGAACACCATCCCCACAGTGAAGCATGGTGGTGACAGCATCATGCTGTGGGTATGTTTTTCATCGGCAGGGACTGGGAAACTGGTAAGAATTGGAGGAATGATGGATGGCGCTAAATACAGGGAAATTCTTGAGGAAAACCTGTTTCAGTCTTCCAGAGAGTTGAGACTGGGACAGAGGATCACCTTCCAGCAGGACAATGACCCTAAGTATTCTGCTAAAGCAACACTCGAGTGGATTAAGGGGAAACATTTAAATGTCTTGGAATGGCCTAGTCAAAGCCCAGACCTCATTCCAGTTCAGAATCTGTGGTATGACTTAAAGATTGCTGTACACCAGCGGAACCCATCCAACTTGAAGGAGCTGGAGCTGTTTTGCCTTGAAGAATGGGCAAAAATCCCAGTGGCTAGATCTGCCAAGCTTATAGAGACGTAGAAAATAGAGACGTAGAAAGTATTGACTTTGGGGGGGGTGTGGTGAATAGTTACGCACGCTCAAGTTTTCAGTTTTTTTGTCATATTTCTTGTTTGTTTCACAATGTAAAATATTTTGCATATTAAAAGTGGTAGGCATGTTGTGTAAATCAAATGATACAAACCCCCCAAAATTAAATTTTAATTCCAGGTTATAAGGCAACAAAATAGGAAAAATGCCAAGGGGGGTGAATACTTTCGSAAGCCACTGTACGTTCTTCAKGTTTTTGTTTTGTATCTATCTTGTTTTAMTCTTATTTATTGTTGTTTATACACCTTGTGGATGTGGCTAATGGTTTGAAAAATGGGAGAAGACTAGCATTTTGTACAGTATATAAGAATATATCACTATGTTGCCAAACAAGTTCAAGACTGTTATTGTTTCCCTTCAATAAAATGCATTCAAAACTACTTTCTGCACATTTCTGCTACTTTCTTAGGCTAAAGAAATATGTTTACACCTATGCAGTACCTTTAGCAAAACTTATAATAGTAATAAACCTCTAATTTAGCAAAGAAAACAATTATGACAGGTGTGTTGTAATAACAACGAGTGTTGTCCGCTGATTAAATGCAGCCTTTCTACATTGTGAAGAGGGGAAAACCCAGATATTCACAAAGTTTGTGATAAATGACAGGTTGTTTCTTCATGGAAAATAGATTTGGGGTTTAAAATTAAATTAAACTGCTTTATTTTAGGGGTTTAGTGAAGGGTCATTTTTTTACCCTTAGGACAAGGGAAGTATACAGAATGTTAAGACTACACAAGGGTTAAGAAATAAATTAAATGAGTATATAATTGTTATATGTTTACTCAGGTTCCCTTTATCTAATATTAGATTTTGGTTGAAGATCTGATTTATATTTAGTATAAAAAAATATGCAAAAGTTGAGAAAATTAGAAAGGGGGAAAATACTTTTTCACAGCACTGTATATAGTGCAATACTTTAGTATAGCACTTTTGACCAGGGTCCATAGGGGAGGGTGGATAGTACAGATTGGCTTCATTCTATGATCCAGCTGCTGTGAGACGGTGTTCAGGTAGACCCTGATCTTTGAGGGCTGTGGAGCAGGCCCTGTAAACTATGGAACAGGCCATGTAAYCTATGGAACAGGCCCTGTAAGCTATGGATCAGGCCCTGTAAGCTATGGAACAGGCCCTGTAAGCTATGGAACAGGCCCATGTAAGCTATGGAACAGGCCCTGTAAGCTATGGACAGGCCCTGTAAGCTATGGACAGGCCCTGTAAGCTATGGAACAGGCCCCTGTAAGCTATGGAGCAGGCACTGTAGCTATGAACAGGCCCTGTAAGCTATGGATCAGGCCCTGTAAGCTTATGGAACAGGCCCTGTAAGCTATGATCAGGCCTGTAAGCTATGAACAGGCCCTGTAAGCTATGGATCAGGCCCTGTAAGCTATGGAACAGGCCCTGTAAATAAGGAGCAGGCCCTGTAAGCTAATGGAGGCAGGCCCTGTAAACTATGCAGCTGGCCCTGTAAGCTATGGAGCAGGCCCTGTAGCCTGTGAAGTAAAGGCAGGGTTTGAGGGACTTGGGCCTGGCACATCGTAAATGGGAGTAGGCGTGTGTGATATTTTAAGGCTGGGGTACGGGTTTGAGGGCTGGGGTACGGGTTTGAGGGCTGGGGTACGGGTTTGAGGGCTGGGGGAGGGGTTTGAGGGCTGGGGTACGGGTTTGAGGGCTGGGGTACGGGTTTGAGGGCTGGGTGGGTGAGGGCTGGGGTACGGGTTTGAGGGCTGGGGTACGGGTTTGAGGGCTGGGGAACGGGTTTGAGGGCTGGGGTACGGGTTTGAGGGCTGTGGTACGGGTTTGAGGGCTGGGGTACGGGTTTGAGGCTGGGGTACGGTTGAGGGCTGGGTACGGGTTTTGAGGGCTGGGGTACGGGTTTAGGCTGGGGTACGGGTTTGAGGGCTGGGGTACGGGTTTGAGGGCTGGGGTACGGGTTAAGGGCTGGGGTACGGGTTTGAGGGCTGGGGTACGGGTTTGAGGCTGGGTACGGGTTTGAGGGCTGGGAACGGTTTGAGGCTGGGGTACGGGTTTGAGGCTGGGGTACGGGTTTGAGGGCTGGGGTACGGGTTTGAGGGCTGGGGTACGGGTTTTGAGGGCTGGGTACGGGTTTGAGGGCTGGGTTTGTAGACAGAAGTAGGTATGTGTGTAGTGTTGCACAGTATACAAAACGTCTGTACTTTCTAGAGAGAAATAACCTGGTTCTGTCAAAAAGAAAATGGTATGTTCGGTCAAATGTGTCTCACATATTGAGAGGATCAAGTAGGTCTGATTCATAAATGCGCACATGACCTTCTACATTTTTTGTATGTAATAGTATTGAACTCAAACATGCCGAATGAACAGAGCAGTTGCTGAGCTCAAGTGTCATTCTGTACCTTCAGCTAATATGCCTTCTTTGTTTTGTTGTGGTATCGTTTTTTCAATCGAGTATCGTGATACTCAACCTGGTATCGAAGTCAAAATTCTGGTATCTGGTTAGGGTTATATAGATGAGATATGGAGCGGTATCTGGGTTAGGGATTATATAGATGAGATATGGAGCGTATCTGGGTTAGGGGTTATAGATGAGATATGGAGCGGTATCTGGGTTAGGGGTTATATAGATGAGATATGGAGCGGTATCTGGGTTAGGGTTATATAGATGAGATATGGAGCGGTATCTGGGTTAGGGGTTATATAGATGAGATATGGAGCGGTATCTGGGTTAGGGTTATATAGATGAGATATGGAGCGGTATCTGGGTTAGGGTTTATAGATGAGATATGGAGCGGTATCTGGGTTAGGGGTTATATAGATGAGATATGGAGCGGTATCTGGGTTAGGGGTTATATAGATGAGATATGGAGCGGTATCTGGGTTAGGGGTTATATAGATGAGATATGGAGCGGTATCTGGGTTAGGGGTTATATAGATGAGATATGGAGCGGTATCTGGGTTAGGGGTATATAGATGAGATATGGAGCGGTATCTGGGTTAGGGATTATATAGATGAGATATGGAGCGGTATCTGGGTTAGGGGTTTAAATAGATGAGATATGGAGCGGTATCTGGGTTAGGGGTTATATAGATGAGATATGGAGCGGTATCTGGGTTAGGGATTATATAGATGAGATATGGAGCGGTATCTGGGTAGGGGTTATATAGATGAGATATGGAGCGGTATCTGGGTTAGGGGTTATATAGATGAGATATGGAGCGGTATCTGGGTTAGGGGTTATATAGATGAGATATGGAGCGGTATCTGGGTTAGGGATTATATAGATGGGAATGGAGCCGTATCTGGGTTAGGGATTATATAGATGGGGAATGGAGCCGTATCTGGGTTAGGGATTATATAGACGGGGTATGGAGCGGTATCTGGGTTAGGGATTATATAGAGGGGTATGGAGCCGTATCTGGGTTAGGGATTAATAGACGGGGTATGGAGCCATATATGGGTTAGGGATATATAAGACGGGGTATGGAGACGTATCTGGGTTAGGGATTATATGATGGGAATGGAGCCGTATCTGGGTTAGGGATTATATAGACGGGGTATGGAGCCGTATCTGGGTTAGGGATTATATAGACGGGGTATGGAGCGGTATCTGGGTTAGGGATTATATAGACGGGTATGGAGCCGTATCTGGGTTAGGGGTTATATAGACGGGGTATGGAGCCGTATCTGGGTTAGGGATTATATAGACGGGGTATGGAGCCATATATGGGTTAGGGATTATATAGACGGGGTATGGAGCCGTACTGGGTTAGGGATTATATAGACGGGGTATGGAGCCATATATGGGTTAGGGATTATATAGACCGGGTATGGAGCAGTCATCTGGGTTAGGGATTATATAGACGGGGTATGGAGCCGTATCTGGGTTAGGGATTATATAGACGGGGTATGGAGCGGTATCTGGGTGTCCATCGTCATCATCATTATATCCAGAAGCTGGATCTCTGCTGGGAACCTTGTTCCAGCAGCTCATGTCCCTCTGGGGGTACCAGCTGTCCCCCGTCAGACCACCTGTCTGACCTTCCTCTCTGATTCTGATGCTGAGGACGAAGAGGCTGCCGCTGGAACTTGAGATGAGAGGGGTACGAGTGATGAAGAGGAGGACGAAGAGGATGCCGCTGGGACTTGAGATGAGACGGGTCCGAGTGACGAAGAGGAGGAGGAGGAGGAGGAAGAGGCTGCCGCTGGGACTTGAGATGAGACGGGTTTGAGTGATGAAGACGAGGAGGAGGAGGAGGAAGAGGCTGCTGCTGGGACTTGAGATGAGACGGGTTCGAGTGATGAAGAGGAGGAGGAGGAGGAGGAAGAGGCTGCCGCTGGGACTTGAGATGAGACGGGACCGACTGAAGAAGGTGTAGATGATGGGGAGGACCGGGTACTGAGCTAGTGAGAGAGGGCGGCTCTGCGGGTACTACTGTGTTCATCTGAAACACATAAAAACACGCAGACAGTTTAAAACACAAAGCACACAACACTGGGTAGGAGGCTGAAATAAATACATGTATAGATTTTTCATGAGTGATTTGAGCAGTAATTTGTGTTTTGGGGCACAGTTCTGAAGGAGCCAGTACGGTGTCTGAGAAGTGCCAAACCTCACCGTTCTACCGTGGTCCCTGAGCCTGATCTTGTGAGGGAGGCAGGGTAGACCCAGGAAAGATACACACACAGAGAAACACCGCGCTGAGAAAACCAGCTGGACAATACAGGTCACGATCAGAGGAACCCACAGGATCAGCGTCATGCTCTGGAAAGAGGAGAGAGACAGGTCAGTGTATCTGTCTCTCTCTCTCTCTCTGTGTATCTGTGTCTCTCTCTCTCTCTTCCTCTGTGTTCTCTCTCTCTCTCTTGGTCTCTCTCTCTCTCTCTCTCTCTCTGTGTCTCTCTCTCTCTTCTCTCTTCTCTGTGTGTGTCTCTCTCTCTCTCTCTCTGTGTGTCTCTCTCTCTCCTCTCCTCCTCTGTTTGTTGCTCGCTCCCTGTTGGTGTGTGTGTGTGTGGTGTGTCTCTCTCTCTTCTCCTCTCTCTCTGTGTGTGTGTGTGCGTGTCTCTCCTCTCTCTCTCTCTGTTGTGTGTGTGTGTGGTGTCTCTCTCCTCTCTTCTGTGTGTGTGTGTGCGTGCGTGCGTTGCGTACTGCAGTAGCGTGTGTGTGTTGTGTGTTACAGCAAAACACCAGATGGACTTTAAAAAGTAATGACAGAGACCACTCACAAGTTTAAAAAAGTTAATCTGAGAGAGACGAGAGAAAGAGACATTGGAGGAAAGGGGCACCGAATGTGTGCCCGCACAGAGAGAGACAGTCATACAATTCATTATTTTCCCTAACATCATGGGCAGACACAGAATTACAGCCGAGCGAATCGTCATCTACATCCTCATCTACATCGTCATCCTTACTCCAAGGACTGGGATTAATCTGTGTCAGGTTTCAAACCGTCCCCATAATGCCATTGCTAGATGAGCTGGGATAGATGGTACACCCTGGTTACCCAACAGGTTTAAATTATCAAAAAAGTCCATTATAAACATACAAAGTACGATAACCGTTACATACCGCATTTCTCAAGCACTATAGGTACTAAAGTCAACATTACATAGCAAACTACACAGTCCTACGGTCTAAAGGTCAACATTACATAAGCAATAACACAGTCCTACTGGTTCTAAAGTACATAATAGCAAAACTAACACAGTCCTACTGCGTCTAAAGTCCATTACATAGCAAACAACACAGTCCTACTGGCTAAAAGGTCCATACATAGCCAAAACTAACACAGGTCCTACTGGTCTAACAGGTCAACATGTAGCAAACTAACACCAGTCCTACTGGTCATAAAGGTAACATTACATAGCAAGACTAAACAAGTCCTACTGCGGTCTAAAGGACCCAGTACATAGCAAGACTAAACACCAGTCTACTGGTCAATAAAGGTCCATTACATAGCAAACTAACACATCCTACTGTCTAAAAGGTCCCTACATGCATATACACATCATAGGTCTAAAGGCCAAAATGAAAAAACACAGCCCTACTGCTCTAAAAGGTCCATTACATAGCAAGAACTAACACGCAGTGCCTTACTGGTCTAAGGTCCATTACATAGCAAACTACACAGTCCTACTGGTCTAAAGGCCATTACATAGCAAACTAACACAGTCCTACTGGTCTAAAGGCCCCATTACATAGGCAAAACTAACACAGTACCTACTGGTCAAAGGCCCATTACATAGCAAACTAACACAATCTACTGGTCTAAAGGTAACACCCTTACATAGCAAAACTAACACAGTCCATACTGGTCTAAAGGTCCATTACATAGCAAAACTAACACAGTCCTTACTGGTCTAAAGGTCCCATTACATAGCAAACTAACACAGTCACTGGTTCTAAAGCCCATTACATAGCAAACTAACACAGTCCTACTCGCTAAAGGCCCATTACATAGCCAAAACTTAACAACAGTCCTACTGGTCTAAAGGTAACCCATTACATAGCAAACTAAACACAGTCCTACTGGTCTATAAAAGCCCATTACATAGGCAACTAACACAAGTCCTACTGTTAAAGATCCATTACATAGGCAAACTAAACACAGAGCCTACTGTCTCTAAGAAGCCATTAACATAGCAAACTAACACAGTCCTACTCGGTCTAAAAGGAACCATTACAATAGCAAACTAACCATCCCTACTGGTCTAAAGATCCATTACATAGCAATACTAACACAGTCCTACTGGTCTAAAGTACCCGATTACATAGGCAAACTAACACAGTGCCTACTGGTCTTAAAGGTTCATTACATAGCAAACTAGACACAGTCCTACTGGTCTAAAAGTACCATTACATAGCAACTAACAACATTCGCCTACTGGTTTAAGTACACATTACATAAGCAAAAAACTAACACAGTCTCCTTGTCTAAGGTCATTACATACAAACTAACCCAGTCCTACTGGTCTAGAAGCGACCATACATAGCAAACTTAAACACAGTCCTACGGGTCTAAAGGCCATTACAAGCAAACTAACACAGTCCTACTGGTCTAACAGGTAACATTACATAGCCAAACTTAACACAGTCCTACTGGTTAAAGGTTAACATTAACATAGCCAAACTAAACACAGTCCTACTGGTCTTTAAAGGTACCATTACATAGCAAACTAACACAGTCCTACTGGTCTAAAGGTACATTACATAGCAAAACTAACACAGTCCTACTGGTCTTAAAGGTCCATTTACATAGCAAACTAACACAGTCCTACTGGTCTAAGGTAACTATTACATAGCAAAACTAACACAGTCTACTGCGTCTACAGGCCTCATTACATAGCAAACTAACACAGTCCTACTGTTCAAAGTACCATTACATAGCAAAACTAACACCCAGTCCTAACTGGTCTAAAGGTCCCATACATAGCAAACTAAACAGTCCTACTGCTCTAAAGGTAACATTAACATAGCAAACTAACACATTCCTACTGGTCTAAAGTATCATTACATAGCAAACTAACACAGTCCTTACTGCTCTAAAGCGTCCCATTACATAGCCAAACTTAACACAGTTCCTACTGGCCAAAGGTAACATTACGATAGCAAACTAACACAGTCCTACTGGTTTAAAGGTCCCCCATTACATAAGCAAAACTAACACAGTCCTACTGGTCTAAAGGTAAACATTACATAGCAAAAACTAACATCAGTCCTACTTCTAAAGGTCCCATTACATAGCCAAACTAACCAGTCCTACTGGTCTAAAGGTAACATACATAGCCAAACTAACACAGTTTCCTACTTGGTCATAAAGTAACATTATTATAGCAAAACTAACACAGTTCCTACTGGTCTAAAGGTCCCATAGCATAGCAAAACTAACACAGTCCTACTGGTCTAAAGGTAACTTACATAGCCAAACTCCACACAGTCCTACTGGTCTAAAAGGTAAACATTACATAGCAAACTAAACACAAGTCCTACTGGTACTAAAGGCCCCATTACATAGCAAAACTACACAGTCACTACTGGTTCTAAAGGTCCCATTACTATAGGCAAACAACACAGGTCCTACTGTCAAAAAGGCCCCATTACATAGCAAACTAACACAGTCCTTACTGGTCTAAAGGCCCATTACATAGCAAACTAACACAGTCCTACTGGGTAAAGGTCCCATTACATTAGCAAAACTAACACAGTGCCTACTGCGGTCTAAAGGCCCCGATTACATTAGCAAACTCACACAGTTCTACTGTCTAAAGTGCCGCATTACATAGCAAACAACACAGTCCTACTCGGCTAAAGGGCCCATTACATAGCAAACTAACACAGTCCTACTGGTCTAAAGGGAACAATTTACACTAGCAAACTACACAGTCCTAACTGTCTAAAAGGTCCCATACATAGCAAAACTAACACAGTCCTACTGCGTCTAAAGGTACATTACATAGGCAACACTAAACACAGGTCCTACTGGTCCTAAAGGTCCCATTACAGTAGGCGAAACAACACAGTCCTACTGGTTTAAAAGTAACATTACATAGCAAAACTAACACAGTCCTACTGGTCCTAAAGCCCCCATTACATAGCCAAACTAAACACAGTCCTACTGGTCTAAAAGGTAAACATTACATAGCAAAGCTAACAAACAGTCCTACTGGTCTACAGGTAACATTACATAGAAACTAAACACAGGTCCTCTGGGTCTAAGGTCCATACATAGCAAACTAACCACAAGTCCTACTGCGTCTACCAGGTCCCATTACATAGCAAACTGAACACAGTCTACTGGTCTAAAGTCCCCATTACGATAGCAAACTAAAACACAGTCCTACTGCGTCTAAAAGGTCCCATTACCATGCAAAACTAACACAGTCCTACTGCTCTAAAGGTAACATTACATAGGCAAAACTAACACAGTCCTACTGGCTAAAGTAACATTACATAGCAAACTAACACCAGTCCTACTGGTTAAAGGTCCATTACATAGCAAACTAACACCAGTGCCTCACTGGTCTAAAGGTAACATTACATAGCAAACTAAACACAGTCCCCCTACTGGTTTAAAGGTCCCAGTACATAGCCCAAACTAACACAGTCCTACTGCGTTTAAAGGTCCATTACATAGCAAACTAACACAGTCCTTTACTGTCTAAAGGTCCCATTACATAGCAAACTAACCCACAGGCCTACTGGTCTACAGGTCCCATACATAGCAAACTAACACAGTCCTACTGCGCTCTAAAAGGTCCCATTACATAGCCAAACTAACACAGTCCTATGGTCTAAAGGTAAACATTACATAGCAAACTACACAACAGTCCTACTGGTCTAAAGTAACATTACATAGCAAAACTAACACAGTCCTTACTGGTTTTAAAGGTCCCATTACATAGCAAACTAAACACATCCTACTGCGTCTAAAGGTAACTTTACCATAGGGCCAAACTAACACAGTCCGTACTGTGTAAAGCGCTCCCATTACATAGCAAACTAACACAAAGTCCTACTGGTTTAAAGGTCCATTAGCCATAGCAACTACACAGTCCTACTGCGTCTAAAGTCCCATTACTAGCAAACTAACACAGTCCTTTACTGGTCACAGGTCCCATTACAAATAGCAAACTAAACAACAGGGCCTACTTGGTCTTAAAGGTCCCATTACATAGCGCAAACTAACAACAGTCTTACTGGTCTAAAGGTCCCATACATAGGCCAAACTAACACAGTCCTACTTGGTCTAAAGTCCATTACATAGCAAACTAACACAGCTCCTACTGGTCTAAAGGTCCCATTTATATAGCAAAACTAACACAGTCCTACTGGTCTAAAGGTAAATTACATAGCAAACTAACACGTCTACTGGTCTAAAGTAACATTAACAGTAGCAAACTACACAGGCCTACTGGTCTACAGAATACATGACATAG